>NW_024582618.1:552465-568286 GCF_018398535.1 Haplochromis burtoni | reverse complement strand
AGTGTTGCATGTTTACATTATAGCACCTCTAATGTACGCTACAATGAACACTTGTGTCACACGAACAGATATATCAAGGTGGTTGTCATGGTTTCAGAAGAAGAGTTGTGCCTGTAAGTAAAACGATACTCAGTTATATCATAGTTTTATCTACATGTTTCTGTTTAGTGATCTGTATTTAGAATAAGTACTGGGCTTTTTATAGCATTGTCACGGTTCTTTTCCATTCACATTATGTTATATTATAATATATTGTATTGTTATTTTCATAGTTTTTATATAGAGGTTTGGAGATATTTAAGTGCATGGTTTTAAATTCTGTAGATCAGCACTTTGATTTGATGTTATTTTGTAGATATTTTCTATTCTAAAAGTCAAAAAGAGAGAAAAAAAAAAAAGCAGAATTTCTGAACTTGCTATGAAGTGTGATAAATATATTTTGGGATTACACCTGTAAAATAAAATCTCCTTTTTAAACAAGCAAACTTGAATTTGGCTAGTCACCCCTTCAAGATTGCATCTTCGTGCACCTCTGCATTGATTTTAGTGAACTAGTTAACTTTAACTTTATTTCTGGGGAAAAGATAGAGTTGCAGGGAGCCACATCTGCATGGAGCTGAAGTAGAAGTTTGTGTGAACAGTCTGACCTTCCTGAGCAAGCTTGGACTTTATGTACTGAAAACTGCTTTTTGGTTCGCTGGTGGTAGCCGGACACCCACCTCTCACCAGCACAGATGGTTCAGGACATTAAAGCTGGGTCAGTCTGACACAGATGTCGGCTTTTAGCCAACGTTTGTGGTCTAGATAGAAATCACAGATGAATGGGACGTAAAAAGCAGCACTATTAGAAGTAGTCCAGAGGTGCACAAGGACAAAACCTTTCTTTAAAATAAATTGTCAGAGTTCCAAAACATTCTGATCGCACCCCGTGTCGCTTTTTCTGTTCAAATATAAACAGACAGTGGAGTAAGTTTCAGTACAACATTTCAAGCAAACGTCAAAGCCGTAATGAACCTAATAATAACCTAATTAGCTTGAATAGACTGGATTTTAAAACGTAGAAGCTGTTTATTAGCCGTTTACTAGACTATGTGGAGGTGAAGGTGGTTCTCGGGGCTGATGGTGCACTCCTCCTCCCTCCAGATGAGCTTCCAGGAGGACCAGGAAATCGGCTTCATGCCCCGGCAGCTCAGCAGCGGCAGTGAGGATCACAGCAGCAGCGACGAGGCCTCCTCTCCCTGCTACTCCTCTGGATCCGAACCGATCCCACCACCTCCCACCCAAAGCCCCCCGCCTCCTCCGCCCTTGCAGGCTCTCATACCCCCTCCCATTCCGTTTACCGACCCTCTCCCACCAGTGCGCTTCTCACCCGAGCACGTGCCCCGCAGCCGGATGCCCTTCCAACCGCACCACCCCATCATCCCTCCTCCTCCACCCCCTCCGAGGACCATCCTGTCCAGCCGCTCTCCCCTACACAAAAAGCACCCGAGCAGAGACGAAAATGAGAAGACTCTCCAGCGCTTCCAACCCACCACCCGCCTCGGCCACACAACCCTGACCTCCACCAAAACCTTGCGCTCCCGCCCCACCTACCTCCCACGACAGTTCAGCCAGCCTCAGCCTATCCGCCAGCCCTCCCCGCAGCCCTCCCCGCAGCTGCTGAGGCCGAGCCAGCTCGTCCTGCAGAGGCACCACCAGCTCCACCACCAACACAGCTACCAGGGCCCACTGCCGCCGTCCCTCCAGGAGCACAGCCCATCCCAATGTCAGAGCCAGGGCCACGCGGGCTCCTCGCTGCTCTCGCAGCCTCCAACCTCTCACTCCACCCTCCCCAGTCACATGAAGACCTTGGAAACCACAAGGCAGGAACACCACACCTCCAAACAGGTAACATCTGCACTTTGTGGTTTGTTTGTTTTTTGTCTTGTTACTTGAAGTACAAATAAGACGTCAGCACACACAGAAATAGAAAATGAAAACACTAAGAGGTTCACTCCATCAGTGCTGCAACTAAGAGCGCTTAGCAACAGAGGTGCAAACTAGCACTTAAACACTCTGGTGCTAATCAACATTCTGCATCATTTGCCCCATTTTAACCTTTTAACATCGCTCATGTTTGCCAGCAGCCAGTTTCGGATTTGATGTACCGTCTGATCTATAATCAACTTTTTAAAATCTATTTCATCCCCAAATGTGCCTTTTATGACAGAAGATCTATTAGGCCAAAAACCACTTAAGAGGCTTGATTTGAAAGTTAACGCCTTCAGTATGTTAAGTGTAGCCCAACCTTGACTCTGTGTGGTTTGACCTGTGGGACGTCAGAGGATAAGGAGAAATAAAAGGACTACATGAGCAGTCTGAGACTGTATTCTTCCACCAAAACCCCAAATTCCCCCAACACTGCTCGTGAATTTAACATGATTCCAGATTTCTTCCAGTTTTTTTTATTTCCGTGTCATATAAGTGTAAAGATCCAGGATAAAGAATCTTTACACCATACTCTTCCAGTAATTCTCCTAACAAACAGACAAAAACACAGAGACAACAAACAACTCACATGGCCTCTTTGGAAGAAGCTAATAAACTCTGTTTCTTTTCATGCAGATCCATTTAAAACATGAACATCTGCTCAAAAATCAGTGTCCACTATTAAGTGGGATCACACATACAGTTGATTGTTTGGCTCAGATCTTAATTGGACTTCATTACTCGAGAACAGCATTCAGGCAGACCATCAACTTCATCCCGATAGGTCACATGATCTCATTGCAACCCACAGTTCAGCTGATATTCTCCTATAGACCTGAGTGGGAAATCTATTTATTTTGTTTTAATCTTCTTTATCCTGTCCACAGTGTGCTGTAAGCCACTTTGCAACCCATCTCAACCCCAGTACTTCCTGCCATGCTCTTTCTAGCTTAACCTCGTGCTCTGTCCCCGGTTTTGCTGTTGCTTTCCACGACAGACCCATACCCTAAATAACTAATAATAGCAGTAATAATTTCTTTGTCTACAGCTGCTAAAGAGTATACAAGAAACTTGTGAGGTCCATGCGCACAGTGGGAATATGATTCAGTAGTGAGAACTGCTGTCTTTGTGCTGAACTAGAACACTATGGCTTAAGTGTTAAGTAATTGTTTTTCCATCTTCAAGGCTCCACCACCACCTCCTCCACCATTACCTCCTCCTTGTGACCCACCTCCGCTGCCCAAGCCGGGCCAGCAAGCCTCAGACGCTAACCACATGAGCGTAAAGAGGCTCCGCTGGGAGCAGGTGGAGAACTCTGAGGGAACAATATGGGGTCAGGTGAGTGGTGATCTCCAGTTATCTTGCATTACCCTGTGGTTAGAGGCTGTACGGATACGTATATGTATGGCTCTGTCAGTAAAAAAAGAAAACAACATGTGAATCTACCCACTCGGACTGTGAGTTTTCTCACTACTCCTACATATCTCCATCCATATTTGGAAAAACCTCCTTATGTGTCTCCGATGAGTCATCAAGGCAACAATGTTGTTTTTGTAAACAGAGGCTGTGCCAGACTTGATCTGCTTTTAGATGTTAAAACGTTGAGCCTTTTTGATCCCAGCATATATTCCTATCAGACATGAATAAAATCTGAACACCATCCATAAAAGAAATAAGTTAAAAAAGCTGATTTTGACTGTGCCTTCGGAGAGTACAGTGTGTCCTTGTCTGTGTTTAGCTCGGGGAGGATTCAGAGTATGACAAGCTCACCGACATGGTGAAGCACTTAGACCTGGACCTGCACTTTGGGACTCAACGCAGATCCAGTGAGTGATTTTGTAACTTTGTCACGTCTTCATCAATTCATACACATCAAGTCATCTTAACCTCTTTGTGTCTAAAACGATACATTTGCATTGCATCTGAATATATGTGTGTCTTTATTGACGTCGCCTGTTGTGTTTGTACCTTCACAGTTATGTTCTCCATTGGAGCTGCTTCATTCACCTGCACCTCAAATCCATTCTCCATACGGCACCATATCCCCCTCTTGTTTTCTGTCATGATTATCAGTAATAACACAGATCTGCCTATGTAAAAACCAAACCACACAACTTGCTGTTACCGATTAAAAATCATTTTATTGGCCTCTAATGGCAGAGTGTGTTATTAACCCACCAACCCGCCACGTTCAGCCTAGGTGACTTAGTTTGTGTATTGACCCCTGGTGCCAGGAGAACGCATCCTTACACTGTTTGTTAAAATTATCAGTCTCTCCTCCAGAGCCAGCCTTCCAGCCAGAGAACTTGAAAAAGAAAGACGTGGTGGAGATTCTGTCTCATAAGAAAGCCTACAATGCCTGTGAGTGCCACACAAACACGACACAAGGGTCGAGGATCAAGGATGTGAGACTGCAGCAAAAATACCTTTTATAGTTACAGCTGGTTACAAAAACGTTGCACAAGTAGAAGACAAAGAACATCACTTAATGAAGGCCAAACATTTTCTGCGCCACTGATGTGGAAGAGGAATTATAGACACTATTTAGACAAGGTATCAAATCCACATTGTGCCCACAAGATAATATATAGCTGATAAACTTGATGAAAATTAACTGATAAAGTGATTAACCTGATAAAAACATGTTAGCCTGAAGTAGTAACGCTGCATCGAAGGGCAGGGTTCAAGTGAGAGCGCACTCAGACATATATATTAGCATAACAAGGATAATAGAACAGAATCAAGAGTTGAAAATTACCACTGACTCTGCAGCTGTTAAACTTCTGCTACTACTTATTCAGCTTCCCATGTGTGCTCTGTGCTTTTGCAGCATTTTTTTTACCTGCTTGCATTTTAAGTTGCATTTGACCTCTCAGGGCCACCGTAATGGATACAGTTACACTGTTCAAATAACTTAAAGAAACACTGGATGATCCAAGTGAGTTAAAGTTCAGGAATATCAGTTATAAACCATCATGAATCTATTTCACCTCCCTTGGTTGGAATGAAGGTGAAAACAAGTGCACCGCAGAAGTAACAGCGAGATAACGCCCTTAAAGAAAATGGATTTGGCCACAGATCATTGCTCTCTCCTTATTCCTTCTGACTGATTTCTCTCTAGATTTGCTTTGTGCTAACTGGTACCTGATAGGTTTGTAGCTTGAACCTATTCGCTGGAACGTTGAAGACAATATAATTACACAGCAAGCAAGACACGAAGTAGGCAAACCTAACAGTACCAACAGGTCGTTCATGTTTCATTCACAAGGAAAAAGAGTGAGTCTCTACAAGAAGAAAAAGACATGTATATTTATGTTCTTCCTAGATCGTGGATCAGATTTGGCCAAATTTGATCAAAGAATTACAAAGAGTCATCTTACGTCAGCGTAACAATAGAGGCCAGTGTAGCAATATAGCAAGACAATGAAAAGTCTAAAAATGATGCCTTGCTTCTCTGCAGTTATCCAGATTGGACTCTTTGGCACAGCAACTTCTGTCTTCTGTCACGGCACTGCTAATTCACTGTTAATTAGCGGGTTTATGATGTGTCTCTGGGTTTCAGAGCTACATGTTACAGACACATGGTAATAAATGTGAGTGAAAGACACGCAGATGAAGGGTTTGTCAGCAGAGCGGGAACACAGTGATCCTCTTTGGTACATAAATTCTCCACATTTTCCCCCGCCTACTCACCCTCCTCCTCCTCCCTGCAGCCATCCTCATCGCCCATCTGAAAATCTCCCCCGAAGAGCTGCGTCAGGTGTTGATGAACATGACCACCGACAGGCTGGAGCCGGCCCACATCAAGCAGCTGCTGCTGTATGCCCCAGACGAAGAAGAGGTGAAACAGTACGAACAGTTTGATCAGGACCCGGGCAAGCTGAGCGAGCCGGACCAGTTCATTTTCCAGGTGACTGTGAGGGGAAAAATGTCAGAGATGATCGGAGATGTTTTAAAGAGTAAAACTAAATGATTTAACATTGTGTTTCAGATGCTAATGGTGCCTGATTATAAGACTCGCCTGCGGAGCCTCTACTTTAAAACGACCCTACAGGAGAGGACGGAGGAGATGAAGATCGCGTACGATTACATCTACAAGGCTTCAGTGGAGCTCAGGAGCAGCAAGAAACTAGCCAAGATCCTGGAGGTATGAAATGAGCAGTCGAAATGAAAATAAATCTGTGAATATCTGTGTTAGCAGTGAATACTTACGGCTTTACTTTACCAACAGTTTGTTCTTGCAATGGGAAATTACCTGAACAACGGGCAGCCGAAGAGCAACAGGACGACCAGTTTTAAGATCAACTTCCTAACTGAGGTACAGCACGGATGTCTGTGCCTTCAACACGGTAAGCTCGAGTTCAGTGTTTAGTCGCTCATGCGCTTCTCCTTCTGTCTCTTAGCTAAGCACAACCAAAACAGTAGACGGGAAATCCACCTTTCTCCACATTTTGGCCAAGTCTTTGTGCCAACACTTCCCAGAGCTGCTCAGCTTTCCCAGAGACCTCACAACAGTGCCTCTGGCAGCTAAAGGTACAATGCTCTTAGTTAATAGTTAATATACAGTAGAATCAGGTGTGCTTCTTTTGCATATTTTATGCTGTTGTTACAGTTTGATTTGCATATTTCCTTTGAGTTTCAATGGGTTTGTTACCTCATCTCCAATATTTCCCCGTGACAGTGAACCAGAGGGCCATTACAACAGAGCTGAGTGACCTTCACTCCACCGTGCAGGACATCAGGGCGGCCTGTCAGAAGATCCAGTCTACCCCTGACGATCACTTCACTTCAGTCATGAGTGTACGATAAAACCCATCCATTTTCAAGGCTGGAGCCTATTCCAGCACACGCAGGGTGTACAATGGGTAGTTTGCATGTTATCACAAAGCTGAAACAGTAGGAACGACACTCAGATTAATGTCATAGGGAGAACATGCACACAAAGGCCCAGGTGGGCAGCAGGGTTGAACCCTTATGCTGAGAGGTGACAATGTTAACCACTGTTCCACCATGCACCCCTACAGTAAAATCTGTAAATACATGAATGATGTTTACCAACGGTTAAGAGTTAAAGAGACACTTTTGTGTCTTTGCAGTTTCAGCTTAGCAAAGGAATCACTTGGCTGGCCCTGTCCAGTTCTCATCGACTACAAGCACTCTGATGTTTACTACCATACAGGTTATAATATAAGTGTAAAAAATATTATAAAAGCTCAGGAAAAACTTGACAAAATCGGCTGGTTTTGTTGTCTGGGTTCCATATTGTTGAAACAAACGACATAATGACTTGCCCGTTTCGCACTGCTAAGCTAACCGTTTCCTGGTTGGGTAAGAACACAAATAATATGATAATGTTGCACTTCAACGGTCTAATTGACCACAAAAATAATAATGGATTGGATTTATATAGCGCTTTTCAAGGCACCCAAAGCGCTTTACAATGCCACTATTCATTCACTCTCACATTCACACACTGGTGGAGGCAAGCTACGGTTGTAGCCACAGCTGCCCTGGGGCAGACTGACAGAAGCGATTGCTATAAGTCTGAATAGTTTTAGAGATTGTGCTACAGGAATCACACTTAAGGTTTAAGCATTCAGAAAAAACTGTATTATGTGGAAAAACTTAGTTGTACTGTTCAAATAGTCGTTTGTTTTTCTTTCTTACGACGTCTCAGTGCTTTGATTTTTAACTAAACTTCTTTTCACCGATGGACAGTTTCACTGGTCGAGCCCACTTTAGATCAGTGGGCTATAGTGCCACACAATGTAAGATGAGTTTGACATCCCTGAATTAGACTCAAACACACTTCACAAGATTAATGTTGGATTCTTTTAATATGTAATACTGAATTTAATAAACACCGGCAGCCTTGCAGAGCACGCTGACAACAAACTAATAGTAATTAATAAAAATGATGCACAGGTTTTAAGACGCTGTAACAAAGCCTATATTCATCAGCATAGCGATGTGTCAGGATCTAACAATTTATATAAACTGCTGTCCTGTGATTCCCCTGAGATGTCACATTTATCCAGAGAAAGCTCCGAGCTCTCAGCCAGCTGTCAATAGAGTGAGAATAGTAGGAAACTAAAACTCATATGTAATTCATCCATTGCTATTTTGTTTTTTAAACATCTGTCCTTTTACTTAATTTTACTTCAATCTACCCAACACATGTCCCTCAAAAGAAAATATAGAGAGCATGCAAGGATCAATAAGAACTGAATCTTTCACCGCAAAACAAATATCATGATAACAATATTACTGAACACAGTCAACATCCTTTTTGCTTGTTTTGTTTCTGGCTTTAGGATTCAGTCTTTGCTGAACGTCTGTGCGTTGACGTGGCTGCTGTTTGATGTTTCACAATGTTGAACTCTGATTACGGCTGTCCGGGAAGTCAGTTTGAAATCTGGACTGTAAATAACCTCATAGATTTTTGTACAAAAACATTATCTGACAAATGCAGGAGGAACGAAATAAATACAAGCAGTTCCAACTGAGCGGTGTTTTCTTAACGTTCACTATGTGTACAAAATGTGTGTCTGCGTACTTTGTGTGCATTTGTAAGGACCCCAATTTAAGCTTTATACATTTATAAAATGTGCACGCAGTGTCTATTTGTGAATTGATTTCAACAGCAGCCAGAATTACTCAGCCGTTTGTTTACTGTTTCCCAACTTTTAGGCTTTGATGACTAATTATTAACTGGTTCAGAAGAACAAGGTTCTACTCTGCTCTGCTTTGTGAATTAATTCCTGCAAAATGTGTCTCAGGTCTCTTGGATTTGTCCTGATTTTATTTCCTGGAGTGCTTCTCGGTGAGGACATTTATTTATTTATTTGAAGTTGTTGGTTATATATCTAATGTGCGTTTTTATGGGGCTTGTTTGTTTGTTTTTATTGTATTTCAGCACAGCACTGTGACGCTCCCAGGCTTCATGGTTATTTTATCCCCGAACAAGAGACTTACTCTGACAGAACCACGATCACTTATTCCTGTAATAACGGATATAAACCTGTAGTGGAGGGTTGGTGGGCAACCAGTACCTGTGAACATGGGAAATGGTCTCATGAACCGCAATGCATAGGTAAGTGTTACATATATATGTCTATACTGGGAATGGTAAATGTCTTTCACCATCTTTTACCAAAGATGATATAATATATATATACTATATTTTATATATATATATATATATATATACTATTATCATCATAATATATCGTAATAATCATATATACATATTTAAAAGATTGTGTAATCAGTTGTCTCAAAACATAAGAAATAAGCTAAAAATCAGACTGATCAGCAAATAAAGACAATGTTCAATCTTATGTCAGGATGGTGAAGCTTTCATTTTAACTCTAAAAAAGTTATAAACTAAATAAAAAATAATATTATAAGGTACAGGACATACAAATCAGAGTTTGGGACTCCTAATTCTCTTTGAATTAACCATTCATGCAGGGACACATTTTGCTGTTTGTGGAGTTTTAAAGTTAAATACCACAAATCACAGAAGTCCAAGCCTGTCAAGAATCATTCTGCCACTAATAAAAGAAAATTGCATTTCTTCCAAGAAAATACTTGTTTGTTAGGTTTTTTGTTTTGTTTTGTTTTTGTCTGTTTGCTCTTTTTTTGTTGTTGTTTTGATTTGTTTTGTTTTTTTCCCCTCCACTGTGATTAAGTTGTATTGTTGTTCATGTTGTATAGATAAGAAAACCAATAAAACATAAATTATGATTAAAAAGAAAATACATGTTGCTTCTCTTCATGGTTAAGATGGGAATTTGTCATTGATTGTGACTTTTATGAACACTTACACTAACCCTGAACCCCAACAGTTAATATTGTTCAACTGTTGATGGTGACTTTTGTCTGGTTTTCCTCAGATTTAAAGGAACAATTAAAAAAAACTTTCTTCCAGTAATTCCTTGAATTAACTCTTCACAACGTTTAATGCGACATGTTGCTGTTCGCAGTCAGAAAGTTTTAATTATGAATGTAAAAGTTACTCTGTGAAGTCTCAAAGTGTTGATGGTGACTCTGGTCTGTTCTTCCTCAGATGAAAGCAGCTGCCTTCCACCAACTATTCCCAATGGAAAGTACCCTAAAAGCTCAAACGGCTGGTATGACGATGGAAGTACACTAACGATAACATGCGATGGAGGATTTGAGCACCAAAACCAGATCAACACCACTACCTGTGGAAATGGAAAATGGTCCTCTGCACCAGTCTGTGAGAGTAAGTCTGCCACATGTTTGACTCCAGTTAGCTGTTCAACACTTTTTTTCTGCTTCTATTCATGACTTTTTATTTTTACAGGAAGTATGAGTGCATGCAGTGCACCTCCTAAAATCCCCCATGCAGTCATCATTCATGGATACCAGGAAGTGTTTGCAGCAGGTTCAGAAGTGCAGTATGAGTGTGAAGACAGATACACTGCACACACCGAGAAATCTGTTTGTATACAGGGAAACTGGACAGCAGTGCCAACATGCAGTAAGCTGACTGTTTAATGAGATCTGCATTTATGTATTTACTTTTTATGAATTGGCAATAATCCACAGTAAGTTTAAAAACAACTGATTACATGAAACTTGTATCAGTGCACAAATGAATGAGAATGTTTAGTGAATGATCAGGTGGTCAGAAATATAATAAATAAAAAATAATAAGTAGTCTGCAATCAATCGAAGTTTACAGTCTACAAATGATGCACGTTTAAACAGGAAGTGGACTGTCAGTGTCTGTTTACAGTCTTTTCTGCTGTTCATAGTGAAATTTAATAAAATACAAAAATACAAAAAAAACAGATATTTAATACATATTACAGTGACTTTATCCTTTTATTTTTGGGTGTTTTTGAGCAGTAAAAGTTCTTGGATGCATATGTAGTGGGTGTAGAATATGTGATGTATTTTCTGTCTCTCTGACAGAGATTGAAACCAGACCAGGTGGTGAACATACTGAATCACCAGTTACAGAAACAGGAGACGGCAGTGTGATACAGCCAGGACATGGAGGTAGGTTATGATTTACATTATGTCTCAGTGGGGGTTAAAAGTTCTCTAGCATGAATACCTTGTTAACATAAAAATGACTGACAAACTTTATAAAATAATAATAGAGAAAATGTTCAAATTGGCCTAATCTCAAAGCAAAATAACTGTTTTGTATCTTTCAGGATCTTCAAATGAGGGAGATACACGTCTTCGTTATACAACAAGTAAATAAGTACATTATTTTCTCCTTGAATTTATTCATGCTGACCAATCAGAATGTTAAGTGCATTACCTCAGCGACAGTTTGTTATGTTTTCAGAAATATTCCTGCGTTTTCATTTCAGTTCAAAGTTGCGGAAACTTCCCTGTTATTGAAAATGCTGTTGCTCAGCAAACTTCACGATACTATTTGATATACCGATGCCCACGTTTGTACAGATTAGTGGGTCCAGAAAGAGTGAAGTGTATCAGCAATGGCATGTGGTCAGACTTACCTGAGTGCAGAGGTATAAACACATCAATGATAATCATTTTTAAGGATCTCTTAAAGCGTTGGGGAGAAATTTTAATTTGATGGTTGTTTCTTGTGTCCAGCTAACTTCTGTGCTGTCAACACCAATGACAATCCTGCATACATATCTGTGGGAACTGTGCACATAGAAAATGGTAAGGAAGAGAGAGTGGAGTGTGTGAAACCACACAGCTGGTCGTTTGAACATTATTCTAAGATTCGATGCATCAATGGAAGAGTGGAGGCAACTAACTGTAAGTATTACTGTAAACTCTCTGTGTTTGAACGTGTCAGTCAGAAAAGAGTTTTCAGTGCTGTGTTGCCTACATGTTAACACGTTTTTATTACCTATAAGAAAGAAAACTTTGAGATAAATAAAACAACTGAACATGAATCGTTTTAATAACAACTACATTTTAAAAGCACTTAATGTCTCTCAGTGTCGTCATATCCAACCAAGCTTTTACAACTTTAAACTCCTTTAAACACACAGAAAAAACTACAGCAACTCTGCTGATTCACTGATTCGTTGTTGCCTTCATTACTTGTCACCAGAAGTACTGCACAGGCACCTGTCACACCTTGTAGTGTATGCTGCAGCCCTGACAGCTTCCCTTTCCCTGCACTAATGCCTGTGATGTGGAAATTATTAAAATGAGTAACAGATATACACAATAGATCTTATAGACCTGATGAATATGTATTTCTTTAACATACACAGGAAAGCTTTAAACAGAGTTTACTGTGTGATCACCTTTAATGAGGCTGATAAATATGTTGTTTACTTTGTGCCTCGTGTAAAAACACAGGGGACTATTTTGTAAACAAACATATCCACTTCTATAGAAACTTTGTAGAAACTTGTAGACATGTAGAAAACTGAACACACCTCATCTGCAAATGTTAAGTAACTGAAGTGTTCACACTGAGCTTCTGCATCACTGTTTACAGGTTGTAACAGGGCAGAGCATGCAGTGGTGAGTGTTCCTCTTTAAAAGAATTGCTGTTATTGCTCTGATCTGTCATTTAAAGAGCTTTCATATGAAGAAACACATCTTGGTTTTTTGTTTGTTTGTTTTTTTGGTGGGGGTTCTTGTTTTTTGTTTTTACACTTGTAATTTATTCACAAAATATATTTTTCTTCTAACCAGAGGTGCAAAAAACAGCTGTAGCTGAGGATTTGATCACCACCTTGGAGCTTTTAAAGGAGACACCTGACATATGATCACATCATCACATCTTCATTGTCATCTTGAAGAGTGTGAGAGAAAATGATTTGTGTGCTCATATATGAAACAAACACCGGTGAACTGAATAAAGTCTCAGTATTTACTATCATTACTCCTGCTGCTCTTGATTTCAGGGTGTTCCTGTTCAGGGTGACAAGTTGCTGAAAGTTCTCACATGTGGTTTTCTTTTCTGGAGCCTCCAGACAGTCATACACCTACAAACTCACACATTTCTTTTTGCCGTTTGTTTGTTTTTGCAGTTTTGATTTATTGATCGTGGCAAAAAGTTTGAGAAAAACTTCATCACTTTTTACAAATGTGAAGAATGTTTAAACTATCGAATTGTCAAACAGTTCTGACCAAAGTTACGGGAAAAGCCTCATAAAAATAATAACTTTGTTTTTATTTCTTTACTGTTTTTAACCCTTTAAAGCCGGTCGGAGCGGGCACGCTCTGTTTTGCGTAACTATTTTTAAATCCTGGTAGCACTGCAACCACTTCAGCTAGCGCAATAATTTTTTTTGCATACATCCACGTGAAATACTATGAATACTTTCCAGATGCAGTGTATGTGTGACCAACAAATTTTAAAAAAAAGCAGCCTAACACCCACAAAAGCAGATAGATCACTCATTACAGATTTTCCTTATTCAACTTATTCATAAGCTTCATAACAATGCCATGTGTTTACTTCCCCATCGTGCACAACCAGACGAGCCCAGACATATCTGACAGTTCGACACTTTACACTATTTTCTTTGCTTCCTTACCTGAGTGAGTCCTGAAGTGCATTTCTAGACTTGACTTTCCTTTAAATTCTTTCATGCAGACCTCACACTGATGCACAGCAACTTTCTGCAGTATTTATTTATGCAGACAACAAAAGAAAACAACACTTGCCAAAGTTACAGGCTACTCTGGAAAGGAGAGAGAGAAGCCGGTGACAACAACAACACCACTGCACTAGAGAACAAGCCCGTGGTTTGTATAACATACTTCTGCCAGACTTTCTCTCCCAGATGAGCACTTCTGTAGTGGACTGTCAGGTGATCATGGCATCTAATGCACTTGCCACACTCCTCACACTGTTGTGCTTTCTCACCTGTAATAGAAATGGGTACAGTTAAAATACTGTTTTTAAGTGTTTTAACGCTGTACCATGTGACTGTGTGGAGGCAAAGCCACGAAAGTAACAAGTAAAACTGGAGAATAGCGCTGCCGTCCCTTCCATGCTCACCAGAGTGTATTTTCTGATGTTTGGTCAGGTGATCGTGGCGTATGAAGATTTTCCCACAAACATCACACTCATACCGCTCGTCATCATGGTGGACTCTGAGGTGAAGCCTGTCCAAGGAACAGTTTAGCCAATATAGAGAACTATAGCTATAAAAACGGCATATTAATAATTGAGAGTTTGAAACTTTTGTCATCATCAAGCCTCTCCAAAAGTCACTGGACTCACCTGTAGCAGCTGTCACTATGGAAACATCAGCCACAGATACCACAGAGGTCAGGTTTCTCTCCACCCTGAATCATCAAGTGCTCCTTTAAGGTTGTCCTGTGATGAGAACATTTCCAGCCATGTTCCAGTTACTCTGGTATGATGATTTTATAAATGTTCAGTTTGGCGCACCTTAAAGTCTTCTTTCTGAAAAATGGAAAAAACAGATTTTGCCAAATCCTTCCGCCTCATATGAATTTGGTAAAAACAAATGTTCTTACTATACACCTGGAAACATTTTTAGTTGCTAGGCAGCCACGCCAAACCTGTTGGGATGCTGTAAACTCAAGTAAAGGAGAATCTAACTGTGCTTTCTTATATTTTCCCTCATTTTCCCTGATATCTGTTCCTTAACAAAAACACAGAGCTTGTAGAGATCTAGCTGACAATCAGAGAAACTCTGATTTTAAATCAAACACACATTAACCAGAAAACCTGTGCTTCTACATGTTTGATGTTTCGTAATGGTGACCTCTGATTACAGCAATCCGGGAAGTCTCTTTGAAATCTGGGATCTGTAAACAACCTCATAGAATTTATCCAAAACATTTTCTGAGAAATTCAGGATCAAATGAATAAACATGGACTTTTTCTGCCATATAAAAGTGAAATACTGAAGTGTTTTCTTGACAATAACTGCGTCTCACGGTCAGAAGGACTAAATATTCACAGTAAATGAGACAACAGGAGTAAAAAAAATGAGTCTTTGTGCATTCATTTGTCTTTATTTTAGTCCTGTCAAAATTAATGCATCTGGAGTGCAGAATGACTCAAAATTCCTGAAATGTTTCTGTCAACGCCTTTTGGGCAGTTTGTCCAAACAGAGTTACCTTCGCACATGCGCGAAAGCACCTCCAGCTTAAAATATCACATTGACGCAAAGCATACGTTAGCCGGGGATGCTGCTAGGACTTTGGTTAACGCGTCACTCAGCTTGCTACAAACCACTCACGGAGCATCGGGGACTCAGTAAGTCTACCTCGGAAATATTGACTGACACAATTGCCAAGTGGATTGCAAGAAACTGCATGAATGATGCATTGAATGATATTTAATCGTGATTAATCAAAATGAATCCACAGTAACCCTGTGATGAATCTGATTAAACATTTGTTTGACAGCACTAATACATATTATATATTAGTGTAAACTAACCTATTAATATATAGTTTTTTTGTTTTTGTTTTTAAAAGTTGTATTCCACAGGCGAGAACCTGTGCTAAAAGATTGAAGAAAACTATACAAATTCTCTTTGAATTTAAGCATACATTCTTTGTGTTTATTCTCCATTTACTTCATTAGTGCATGAATTTTAGTTACAAGTTTAAATATAAAGTTGAAGAAAATGTAATTGTGGCCAGGCTATTGATCAAGTAATTGCGATTAATTACAGAAAATTGTGGGATTTTTTTTTTTTAATTGGTTTGGTACTATTTTTATAACTAAAGTGTGCATTTTCAAATCTCTCAGTACAAAACTCACATTTGATCACATTTGTAACACCACTAGTCATTCTTTCAAATCTGACGTCATGATTTCATTGTATTTGCACATATTTTCATTCCACTTAATCATTGTTGCAGAACATATGATCATTGTG
>NW_024582618.1:530819-552445 GCF_018398535.1 Haplochromis burtoni | reverse complement strand
GCTTCTGTCAGTCTGCCCCAGGGCAGCTGTGGCTACAACCGTAGCTGCCTCCACCAGTGTGTGAGAGTGAATGAATAGTGGCATTGTAAAGCGCTGTATAAATCCAATCCATTATTATTTGTGGTCAATTAGACCGTTGAAGTGCAACATTATCATATTATTTGTGTTCTTACCCAACCAGGAAACGGTTAGCTTAGCAGTGCGAAACGGGCAAGTCATTATGTCGTTTGTTTCAACAATATGGAACCCAGACAACAAAACCAGCCGATTTTGTCAAGTTTTTCCTGAGCTTTTATAATATTTTTTACACTTATATTATAACCTGTATGGTAGTAAACATCAGAGTGCTTGTAGTCGATGAGAACTGGACAGGGCCAGCCAAGTGATTCCTTTGCTAAGCTGAAACTGCAAAGACACAAAAGTGTCTCTTTAACTCTTAACCGTTGGTAAACATCATTCATGTATTTACAGATTTTACTGTAGGGGTGCATGGTGGAACAGTGGTTAACATTGTCACCTCTCAGCATAAGGGTTCAACCCTGCTGCCCACCTGGGCCTTTGTGTGCATGTTCTCCCTATGACATTAATCTGAGTGTCGTTCCTACTGTTTCAGCTTTGTGATAACATGCAAACTACCCATTGTACACCCTGCGTGTGCTGGAATAGGCTCCAGCCTTGAAAATGGATGGGTTTTATCGTACACTCATGACTGAAGTGAAGTGATCGTCAGGGGTAGACTGGATCTTCTGACAGGCCGCCCTGATGTCCTGCACGGTGGAGTGAAGGTCACTCAGCTCTGTTGTAATGGCCCTCTGGTTCACTGTCACGGGGAAATATTGGAGATGAGGTAACAAACCCATTGAAACTCAAAGGAAATATGCAAATCAAACTGTAACAACAGCATAAAATATGCAAAAGAAGCACACCTGATTCTACTGTATATTAACTATTAACTAAGAGCATTGTACCTTTAGCTGCCAGAGGCACTGTTGTGAGGTCTCTGGGAAAGCTGAGCAGCTCTGGGAAGTGTTGGCACAAAGACTTGGCCAAAATGTGGAGAAAGGTGGATTTCCCGTCTACTGTTTTGGTTGTGCTTAGCTAAGAGACAGAAGGAGAAGCGCATGAGCGACTAAACACTGAACTCGAGCTTACCGTGTTGAAGGCACAGACATCCGTGCTGTACCTCAGTTAGGAAGTTGATCTTAAAACTGGTCGTCCTGTTGCTCTTCGGCTGCCCGTTGTTCAGGTAATTTCCCATTGCAAGAACAAACTGTTGGTAAAGTAAAGCCGTAAGTATTCACTGCTAACACAGATATTCACAGATTTATTTTCATTTCGACTGCTCATTTCATACCTCCAGGATCTTGGCTAGTTTCTTGCTGCTCCTGAGCTCCACTGAAGCCTTGTAGATGTAATCGTACGCGATCTTCATCTCCTCCGTCCTCTCCTGTAGGGTCGTTTTAAAGTAGAGGCTCCGCAGGCGAGTCTTATAATCAGGCACCATTAGCATCTGAAACACAATGTTAAATCATTTAGTTTTACTCTTTAAAACATCTCCGATCATCTCTGACATTTTTCCCCTCACAGTCACCTGGAAAATGAACTGGTCCGGCTCGCTCAGCTTGCCCGGGTCCTGATCAAACTGTTCGTACTGTTTCACCTCTTCTTCGTCTGGGGCATACAGCAGCAGCTGCTTGATGTGGGCCGGCTCCAGCCTGTCGGTGGTCATGTTCATCAACACCTGACGCAGCTCTTCGGGGGAGATTTTCAGATGGGCGATGAGGATGGCTGCAGGGAGGAGGAGGAGGGTGAGTAGGCGGGGGAAAATGTGGAGAATTTATGTACCAAAGAGGATCACTGTGTTCCCGCTCTGCTGACAAACCCTTCATCTGCGTGTCTTTCACTCACATTTATTACCATGTGTCTGTAACATGTAGCTCTGAAACCCAGAGTCACATCATAAACCCGCTAATTAACAGTGAATTAGCAGTGCCGTGACAGAAGACAGAAGTTGCTGTGCCAAAGAGTCCAATCTGGATAACTGCAGAGAAGCAAGGCATCATTTTTAGACTTTTCATTGTCTTGCTATATTGCTACACTGGCCTCTATTGTTACGCTGACGTAAGATGACTCTTTGTAATTCTTTGATCAAATTTGGCCAAATCTGATCCACGATCTAGGAAGAACATAAATATACATGTCTTTTTCTTCTTGTAGAGACTCACTCTTTTTCCTTGTGAATGAAACATGAACGACCTGTTGGTACTGTTAGGTTTGCCTACTTCGTGTCTTGCTTGCTGTGTAATTATATTGTCCTCAACGTTCCAGCGAATAGGTTCAAGCTACAAACCTATCAGGTACCAGTTAGCACAAAGCAAATCTAGAGAGAAATCAGTCAGAAGGTATAAGGAGAGAGCAATGATCTGTGGCCAAATCCATTTTCTTTAAGGGCGTTATCTCGCTGTTACTTCTGCGGTGCACTTGTTTTCACCTTCATTCCAACCAAGGGAGGTGAAATAGATTCATGATGGTTTATAACTGATATTCCTGAACTTTAACTCACTTGGATCATCCAGTGTTTCTTTAAGTTATTTGAACAGTGTAACTGTATCCATTACGGTGGCCCTGAGAGGTCAAATGCAACTTAAAATGCAAGCAGGTAAAAAAAAATGCTGCAAAAGCACAGAGCACACATGGGAAGCTGAATAAGTAGTAGCAGAAGTTTAACAGCTGCAGAGTCAGTGGTAATTTTCAACTCTTGATTCTGTTCTATTATCCTTGTTATGCTAATATATATGTCTGAGTGCGCTCTCACTTGAACCCTGCCCTTCGATGCAGCGTTACTACTTCAGGCTAACATGTTTTCATCAGGTTAATCACTTTATCAGTTAATTTTCATCAAGTTTATCAGCTATATATTATCTTGTGGGCACAATGTGGATTTGATACCTTGTCTAAATAGTGTCTATAATTCCTCTTCCACATCAGTGGCGCAGAAAATGTTTGGCCTTCATTAAGTGATGTTCTTTGTCTTCTACTTGTGCAACGTTTTTGTAACCAGCTGTAACTATAAAAGGTATTTTTGCTGCAGTCTCACATCCTTGATCCTCGACCCTTGTGTCGTGTTTGTGTGGCACTCACAGGCATTGTAGGCTTTCTTATGAGACAGAATCTCCACCACGTCTTTCTTTTTCAAGTTCTCTGGCTGGAAGGCTGGCTCTGGAGGAGAGACTGATAATTTTAACAAACAGTGTAAGGATGCGTTCTCCTGGCACCAGGGGTCAATACACAAACTAAGTCACCTAGGCTGAACGTGGCGGGTTGGTGGGTTAATAACACACTCTGCCATTAGAGGCCAATAAAATGATTTTTAATCGGTAACAGCAAGTTGTGTGGTTTGTTTTTTACATAGGCAGATCTGTGTTATTACTGATAATCATGACAGAAAACAAGAGGGGGATATGGTGCCGTATGGAGAATGGATTTGAGGTGCAGGTGAATGAAGCAGCTCCAATGGAGAACATAACTGTGAAGGTACAAACACAACAGGCGACGTCAATAAAGACACACATATATTCAGATGCAATGCAAATGTATCGTTTTAGACACAAAGAGGTTAAGATGACTTGATGTGTATGAATTGATGAAGACGTGACAAAGTTACAAAATCACTCACTGGATCTGCGTTGAGTCCCAAAGTGCAGGTCCAGGTCTAAGTGCTTCACCATGTCGGTGAGCTTGTCATACTCTGAATCCTCCCCGAGCTAAACACAGACAAGGACACACTGTACTCTCCGAAGGCACAGTCAAAATCAGCTTTTTTAACTTATTTCTTTTATGGATGGTGTTCAGATTTTATTCATGTCTGATAGGAATATATGCTGGGATCAAAAAGGCTCAACGTTTTAACATCTAAAAGCAGATCAAGTCTGGCACAGCCTCTGTTTACAAAAACAACATTGTTGCCTTGATGACTCATCGGAGACACATAAGGAGGTTTTTCCAAATATGGATGGAGATATGTAGGAGTAGTGAGAAAACTCACAGTCCGAGTGGGTAGATTCACATGTTGTTTTCTTTTTTTACTGACAGAGCCATACATATACGTATCCGTACAGCCTCTAACCACAGGGTAATGCAAGATAACTGGAGATCACCACTCACCTGACCCCATATTGTTCCCTCAGAGTTCTCCACCTGCTCCCAGCGGAGCCTCTTTACGCTCATGTGGTTAGCGTCTGAGGCTTGCTGGCCCGGCTTGGGCAGCGGAGGTGGGTCACAAGGAGGAGGTAATGGTGGAGGAGGTGGTGGTGGAGCCTTGAAGATGGAAAAACAATTACTTAACACTTAAGCCATAGTGTTCTAGTTCAGCACAAAGACAGCAGTTCTCACTACTGAATCATATTCCCACTGTGCGCATGGACCTCACAAGTTTCTTGTATACTCTTTAGCAGCTGTAGACAAAGAAATTATTACTGCTATTATTAGTTATTTAGGGTATGGGTCTGTCGTGGAAAGCAACAGCAAAACCGGGGACAGAGCACGAGGTTAAGCTAGAAAGAGCATGGCAGGAAGTACTGGGGTTGAGATGGGTTGCAAAGTGGCTTACAGCACACTGTGGACAGGATAAAGAAGATTAAAACAAAATAAATAGATTTCCCACTCAGGTCTATAGGAGAATATCAGCTGAACTGTGGGTTGCAATGAGATCATGTGACCTATCGGGATGAAGTTGATGGTCTGCCTGAATGCTGTTCTCGAGTAATGAAGTCCAATTAAGATCTGAGCCAAACAATCAACTGTATGTGTGATCCCACTTAATAGTGGACACTGATTTTTGAGCAGATGTTCATGTTTTAAATGGATCTGCATGAAAAGAAACAGAGTTTATTAGCTTCTTCCAAAGAGGCCATGTGAGTTGTTTGTTGTCTCTGTGTTTTTGTCTGTTTGTTAGGAGAATTACTGGAAGAGTATGGTGTAAAGATTCTTTATCCTGGATCTTTACACTTATATGACACGGAAATAAAAAAAACTGGAAGAAATCTGGAATCATGTTAAATTCACGAGCAGTGTTGGGGGAATTTGGGGTTTTGGTGGAAGAATACAGTCTCAGACTGCTCATGTAGTCCTTTTATTTCTCCTTATCCTCTGACGTCCCACAGGTCAAACCACACAGAGTCAAGGTTGGGCTACACTTAACATACTGAAGGCGTTAACTTTCAAATCAAGCCTCTTAAGTGGTTTTTGGCCTAATAGATCTTCTGTCATAAAAGGCACATTTGGGGATGAAATAGATTTTAAAAAGTTGATTATAGATCAGACGGTACATCAAATCCGAAACTGGCTGCTGGCAAACATGAGCGATGTTAAAAGGTTAAAATGGGGCAAATGATGCAGAATGTTGATTAGCACCAGAGTGTTTAAGTGCTAGTTTGCACCTCTGTTGCTAAGCGCTCTTGGTTGCAGCACTGATGGAGTGAACCTCTTAGTGTTTTCATTTTCTATTTCTGTGTGTGCTGACGTCTTATTTGTACTTCAAGTAACAAGACAAAAAACAAACAAACCACAAAGTGCAGATGTTACCTGTTTGGAGGTGTGGTGTTCCTGCCTTGTGGTTTCCAAGGTCTTCATGTGACTGGGGAGGGTGGAGTGAGAGGTTGGAGGCTGCGAGAGCAGCGAGGAGCCCGCGTGGCCCTGGCTCTGACATTGGGATGGGCTGTGCTCCTGGAGGGACGGCGGCAGTGGGCCCTGGTAGCTGTGTTGGTGGTGGAGCTGGTGGTGCCTCTGCAGGACGAGCTGGCTCGGCCTCAGCAGCTGCGGGGAGGGCTGCGGGGAGGGCTGGCGGATAGGCTGAGGCTGGCTGAACTGTCGTGGGAGGTAGGTGGGGCGGGAGCGCAAGGTTTTGGTGGAGGTCAGGGTTGTGTGGCCGAGGCGGGTGGTGGGTTGGAAGCGCTGGAGAGTCTTCTCATTTTCGTCTCTGCTCGGGTGCTTTTTGTGTAGGGGAGAGCGGCTGGACAGGATGGTCCTCGGAGGGGGTGGAGGAGGAGGGATGATGGGGTGGTGCGGTTGGAAGGGCATCCGGCTGCGGGGCACGTGCTCGGGTGAGAAGCGCACTGGTGGGAGAGGGTCGGTAAACGGAATGGGAGGGGGTATGAGAGCCTGCAAGGGCGGAGGAGGCGGGGGGCTTTGGGTGGGAGGTGGTGGGATCGGTTCGGATCCAGAGGAGTAGCAGGGAGAGGAGGCCTCGTCGCTGCTGCTGTGATCCTCACTGCCGCTGCTGAGCTGCCGGGGCATGAAGCCGATTTCCTGGTCCTCCTGGAAGCTCATCTGGAGGGAGGAGGAGTGCACCATCAGCCCCGAGAACCACCTTCACCTCCACATAGTCTAGTAAACGGCTAATAAACAGCTTCTACGTTTTAAAATCCAGTCTATTCAAGCTAATTAGGTTATTATTAGGTTCATTACGGCTTTGACGTTTGCTTGAAATGTTGTACTGAAACTTACTCCACTGTCTGTTTATATTTGAACAGAAAAAGCGACACGGGGTGCGATCAGAATGTTTTGGAACTCTGACAATTTATTTTAAAGAAAGGTTTTGTCCTTGTGCACCTCTGGACTACTTCTAATAGTGCTGCTTTTTACGTCCCATTCATCTGTGATTTCTATCTAGACCACAAACGTTGGCTAAAAGCCGACATCTGTGTCAGACTGACCCAGCTTTAATGTCCTGAACCATCTGTGCTGGTGAGAGGTGGGTGTCCGGCTACCACCAGCGAACCAAAAAGCAGTTTTCAGTACATAAAGTCCAAGCTTGCTCAGGAAGGTCAGACTGTTCACACAAACTTCTACTTCAGCTCCATGCAGATGTGGCTCCCTGCAACTCTATCTTTTCCCCAGAAATAAAGTTAAAGTTAACTAGTTCACTAAAATCAATGCAGAGGTGCACGAAGATGCAATCTTGAAGGGGTGACTAGCCAAATTCAAGTTTGCTTGTTTAAAAAGGAGATTTTATTTTACAGGTGTAATCCCAAAATATATTTATCACACTTCATAGCAAGTTCAGAAATTCTGCTTTTTTTTTTTTCTCTCTTTTTGACTTTTAGAATAGAAAATATCTACAAAATAACATCAAATCAAAGTGCTGATCTACAGAATTTAAAACCATGCACTTAAATATCTCCAAACCTCTATATAAAAACTATGAAAATAACAATACAATATATTATAATATAACATAATGTGAATGGAAAAGAACCGTGACAATGCTATAAAAAGCCCAGTACTTATTCTAAATACAGATCACTAAACAGAAACATGTAGATAAAACTATGATATAACTGAGTATCGTTTTACTTACAGGCACAACTCTTCTTCTGAAACCATGACAACCACCTTGATATATCTGTTCGTGTGACACAAGTGTTCATTGTAGCGTACATTAGAGGTGCTCTAATGTAAACATGCAACACTACAACGTTAATACTTCTCTAAATGTTCAACTTGCTTACTGTTTATTAAGGAGCAAATGCACAAACAACAGATTTTCTCCTTATCATGCTAAATATATAAATCGAGATCACGGCGGTCTAACAGCTTCCACGCCGCAGCGGCGCACATTCTGTGCAACTGAGTCAGACAGGATGACATTTTCCCGTCTGGCCCAATCAATATTGTGGCGGTGAAAGTGAAAGTATGACCAGCATTAGCTTTTATTACAGCATTACTCGCACTCTGCATTGAAATTTAAACTCACTTGTAATTTAAAAGTAATGAATGTTTCAGCTTTAAATGTGAAATATAGACAATAATAATAATCCTGTGATGCATGACGCACGTTAATTGCAGGCACGGCTTCCAGTTATTCCTCTCACTGAACCAGCACCTACAAGAGTCTGAAGGTTTAATCAATGGAGATTTTATACTTGTAGAATGTAAACATTACAGAAGCTAGCTCCTTCTGCATAGGCTGCTGTAGGCTGAATAGTAAGTCACTCACTCTTAAGGTTAGGTCCATAAATTGTTAGACAAGTCTGGTTTAAAATCCACTGTGGGTTAGGGGTCAGGGCTCAACAATCAGAGCGTTCCACTTTTTCTGCTCCTGCTCCAAATAAAGGTAAAACACTTGTAGCATAGTTCTGCCTCTCACAGCTGGCAGCTCAGTGGTGGCATAACTGAAAATCCCGTCTTAAGAAACAATAACGCTCTAAGATAGTGGCCTGTTTTTCTTCCTCACCTCCTCGTAGTCGTTCTCCCCGGGCACGAAGTCATCCACCAGAGTGACCCGGTGGCCCAGCTGCTCGCTCAGGGAGTCCAGGAACTTGTCTGTGTCTCGGCTGCGTGGCGGCCGGGAGAAGGTGAACAGTTTTTTGCGGTGGGTCAGCACGTTGTGGCCGCTGTCTGAGTGATGAGGGGAGGCCGGGGGGCTCTCCAGACTGACATAAGGGTTGGAGTCTATGCTGCTTTGATGGTGGATTTCATACACGGGAGTGGGAAGAGGCTCCTTCCAAGACAGGGACAGGCCAGATTTACGATTACCTGTAGAGACGCACATTAAAAACGATGGCCTCGATTTATATTTAGGCCACCTTGACGTGAGGATCTTTCCTCTTAGTAAATATCTGACATTCTAGACCATGTAGTCACCAGGAGGATTATTTCTTCTGAGAGGTAACCATTGAAAAATAAATAAAAAAATAAACTGAAAGCTTGTGTGTTTGAGTGGTTGCCATGCCATGTTCACATCAAACTGGCAAAAAAAAAAGCATCACTTAGCAGCAATTCTGCTTGTTTGCCACCTATAAGGACACATCGTCCACCACAACCCCCCAAATCTCATCATGATGTAAACATGGCATCAGTCACGTGCCACCAAGGCCCAAAACTGATCGGCTTCTATCACTTTGCATGTCATTTTATCTGTTCATTATGCAAATATGGGACCCTGGTGGCTTAAAACAGCAAGATGAAAGCATGTATCTGAAAGCGTGTGGATGCGGTGAGTTTTTAGGAACCCAGAATACCTGTGAGGGTGGGGAGTGTGAGGGGAGAGAGAGGGCTCTCGGGCTCTGGTGAGGAGCCGCACTGCAGTGGAGGCACACTCTTTCCTGCGTACACGTTCTCCAGCTCCGTATACACACCTGTCATCTACAGATGAAGGCATGATCATCTCATTAGCACATTATTGCTGGGCACATTTTCTTTGAAGGTCTGCTGCTTATTAGTGTTTTAATTTTTTTTTTTTTCGGTTAAGCTGCAGACTCACATCTGACCAATTATCAAAGTAATAGTAATGATCAGCAAACCTTCAAATCAAGTGAGACCAGAGAGCACAGAGATCATAGCTAGCGTTCCGTAAATGCCAGTCGCTGAGGAGCTAGGCGCGGGAAAGCTGCGGGTATACCTACATGATTGAGGTCAGGGGACTCGGGGAAGGAGGTTCCATCTCCTGACTGCCTCTCCTCCGGGCTCCCGGATTCATCGATATGAATTCCTAAAGCACAATAAAGCATGAACAGTGACACGTGTTCATCCACCATCCACCTCCAGCCTGGGAGGAGAGCGGATGAAGCAGAGCAGAACAGCGCAGAAGGAGCAAAAAAAGCTCAGGTCCCGCAACGGGGGTTAGCGATGGTAATGGAAAACTGGGGAAAAGTAAAGTACCTGAAGCCTGAAACAGCCAGGAAATAAACACTGTTTCAAACTGAGAGGTTGGGGAAGTTTTTAAAAGCAAACGGATGCTGAGAAATGGATGTAATGTATGACCTGGTGATGACTTTTTTTCTTTTTGTTAGTAGCAGCCCTATGTGAGCTCAAACACTTACACACATTCCCACCTGGGACTTGGCCACTGCAAATAAAGCCTCGTTACTTATCTCTGATAAGACCTGGATCAATGGGAATTTAGGTAGCGGCGCGTGAATAGTACAGTAACTTCATCAGGAATCCCCATTTACTGTCTCATCGTCGATTTCTCTTGTATGTGTTGTGTTATAACGATGGGAACACTGAATTACTTATAAGCAGATTTAAATAAGCACACAGCTTATTAGCAATAACAACCCATTTAAATCCCTCTTGCTTTACAGATTTCATTACAGCGGCATTAACATTCTGTGTTGGTCACCTGGGGCAAACAACCTTGTTACGACACCATTTCAGTTCATCCAGCAGTGACGAAGCAACGTTCCCACTCAAGTCTCTCTTTTTTTGCCTCCCGAGGGAAAAAAATCTTCATCTTCATCAGCTAAATGTTCACCGGCTCTACCTTTAATTGCTAACTTTGTCTTCCAGCTGTCTTTGCGCTGTAGCCTACAGTGGCTTATTAAAGCTTTTACATCAAAGAAAGGTTGCCCGACGACAAGATAAATTGCTTAAAGTGGTTATATTGTAGCAGATGTGTTGCAGGAAGGAGCTCGAGGGCTTTTTAAAACCTTTGTATCAAACCCAGCTGAACAATTTCTGGAATTATAATGATTTTGTGCTAAAGGACAACAGGCTCTCATTCAACATGTTTATCCCGCTGGGATGTTGCCGTGCATAAGCGTACCCATTCCTAGGTGAGTCCCGATGATGCAGTCATCGGAGCTCCTCTCTCGGACGTTGTTGCGGTACGACGACCCCGTCACTCGCATGGAGCTGCTGCGCCGGTGGTGCTCTGGACCGTTGTCAGGCTCTAATAATGCTGCAACACACACACACACACACACACACACACACACACACACACACACACACACACACACAGGGTCAGATTGGCTCTACTTTGCTATTTATATAAAAAGCACGATAAACATCGATAGTACATCACGATAAAAATCCAATTCAACTTCTCATTCGTTTCATGCCTCACCGTTGCTCTTGTAGCCAAGGAAACGAGACAGCTTGCCCTGGCAGCGCTCCTGTTCATCGTAGGTCAGCAGCTGGTAGATGAACTTCCAGATCAGCTGCTTGGCTGGAGTGTCCAACACTGGAAACACGTCCACGATCAGGGTGTCCACGTTCCTGCAAACACACGTGCTCCATATCCACTCACTGTCTTCTTTATATAATTCCTGCTCATGGCTGACTATCATTCAGTGCAAGGGTTTATTTTATATTCTTTGTACCATGTAAAGCTGAAAAAGAGACGCTGGGAGAGAGCAATGAAAAGGGTGGGAGGATAACAAAGATGTCACTTATGGTATGATTTATGTTGTTGGGTGTACGCTGTATGCATATACAGTTGAATAACAGTGGCATTTTAATCCTGCTGCCTCACATGTTTGCATCATGTGCTGAGCTAATTCATCATCCCGTCTTTCTCGATCCCTTCATCCTATATAGGAAATAATATCAGAACCTAACTTAAGCTGTAACTTCCTGCTTCCGCTGCTAACCCTTCATTTGCTCAATAATCCATGTCTTCGTTTGCTAACAGATTCCTCTGTAACCCTGTAACCCTCTGCTCCCTGTCCCTTCGCTCACTGACCTGTGCTGGAAGAATGTCTCTAAAGCTTTGCAGACACTGTATCTCTCCTGGATGGTCAGCAGGTGCTCCAGCTGCTGGCTGAAAGTCCGCCCGTGGACTTTGATGCTCGGTGGAAGAATCTCTGCAACCCACTGCAGAGAACTGAGGCCAGGAGACCTGGACAGCATGTATGGAGGAAACCGAACATTAATTTTTCCATTCCTACTTACTGAACTAATCCTTCTCCTTCATTCAAAACTAATACACTGCTACAGGCTAGGTCTAGTGTCAGATTTTTGGTGTGCTAACCTAGAGCGTGGCAATGTGGTGGGGGCCAGACTAGAGGATTCATCTGCATCTGTTTGGTCTGAAGAAAAGTCAGATGGACCCTCCTCCACCACGAGAGTGGGCACTGCCCCGCTGCCCTGCAGCATAGACACCACCTTCTCATGGGAGCAGTTCCTAAAGCAAGGGGAACAAAAAGGAGAGACGATGGCTGTTAGCTGTATAATAGAAGGACTGAAGCAATGTGCACAAACCAGCAGAATCACTGTGTTATTATGTAATACTAAGATAAGTATTGAAATTGAAAAATTATGTAAGCAGACATACATAAAAACTACATTTAACAGGATTATATAATAAAAAATAATTTGTTTCAGTCTGCCCAGAAACACTGCTGCTGCTCTAAGACACCTTGCAAGCCACGAGAAGCTTCCCACACTTACTTCTATATTTTGGTACAATATGTGAGAGCATCTTGTTCTTTATGTGATGTACACAGACACTATGAATCCAAATATAAGCCCTGGTAATCACGTACTGCAAAGTTTTAACAAATACACGTTGTTTTTTACCTTAAAGGTATGAGGACTGCAAACATAATTGTTTCCATCATTATAACAAATATATCATTTTCCACATTGTTACAGACGCTTTGTAAACACTAGACTGTAACGTCCAAATCTCTTGTACTTTCTTTTCCTCCTTCTTGCTGGCGAGCACCTCCTACTGTTTTCCTGATCACCTCCTACGGCTGCAGCAGCATGTTATCAGGGAGAGCAGCGAAATTATACATTGCCAATCAAATGAGTACATCAAGCAGCCTGGGAGATGCGCTGTGACCCTTCTTTCACATGGTTATCAGGGTGACAGGATAAGTAGTGCTGTTTCCTCACATGGAAATACTGTCTGATGTATTGCTTGGTATAGTGTATTTGCTGAGCTCGCACGGGTACAGTTCAAATTCAGATTTCTTATGTGCACTCCCACACTCACTCACGAGAAGGAGAAGGTCAAGAAGTTGTCAAGTCTACAGAAGAACTACAGTGACTCCCACGAGGAAAGTTCAGTTTACATAAAGGCTGTGATCACGTTCATCAGCCCATGCGCGCATAGGGCACCTGCACACGTGTCAAGGTATGTGAATATACCCCTCAGGATGGGCTGTAAGAATCCATTTTTCCTGGAGATGTAATTACTTGAAAATGTGGAGATCTGATTGTCAAATATCCAATAAAAAAGAGCTGAGTACTGTGCAAAAGTCTTGAACCACCAGTCATATTATCATATTTTGCTTAGAAAATGCGAATAGGTACATCATTTTGTTTCTACAGTTTTAATTAGTTTTAAAGTCAATATTTGGTATAACCACGTTTTTAATAAAATCCGACTTTACTTTTCGGTGCTCATTATTAGATCCCCTACTGCAGCTGTAAACATGACAGTCTCCACTGTGTTTTACAGATGGCTACAGACATTTACTCCAGCATCTTGCTTCTGAGGTTCTCTGTACATACTGGCCAAAATCTGATCCAGACCTGTCAAATTTCATCACTCAGACCTGTTACCACTGCTTTTCAGACCAGTCCTTGTCTAATTTGGTATACTTCTGCATTTTCTCCCTGTTTCCCTTCCTTGAGAATGGCTTCTTGACAGCCACCTTTCCACTGAGAACCCTTCTGATTGGACATTATGTGTTTTTGTAACAGGCTGCTAGTAACAAAATATCTAAAGATACAATTTAAAATGGATTCTTTGCTAAGTGTAGACACAACACTGATTCATCCCTTCAGTTAGATGTTTTTTTTAATGCTTGAATGACTCATAGGTCCGTGTTAAGTGGTTCAACATGAAAAAAGTCCCCAAGACCACAAAAAAAGTCTGGCTCATTGGCAGCAAAATATAAAGAATGAGGACTGACTCAAGGCTTTTGCTGAGGGCTGATAAAACGTGCTGGTGTAAAAAAAAAAATGCTATCTTTGTGGGTTTTTCAAAACACTAAAAATTCTGCTCATATATAAAGATAACAGGCGATAGATAGTAACAGATATAGTTATGGTACACATCCCTGAACTAAATAATGACTAACGAAAACACTACTGTACGTCCTGACATTGAACTTAATGCCAGAACTTAGCCTGAAAACGGTCACTGTGTAACAAATTTAACAGTAACACCATCATTCGTGCTGTGAGTTGTAGAAATGAAAGATTTCCTGTAAGGTCTTGACTCGTCTTATCTTGTGTTGACTGATCAATAAAGTTAGTGCTGCTGTGCAATATGTAAAAATGCAGGCAACTCCCTCAGAGTGGGGATACTCATATGGATCCTGCTGCTTTAGATCGTTTTATGAAACTCCAGGTAAATCAGAGGAAGAAATCCTGTAAACAGCTGAAAGCAATAAACACTGTTCTCTTACAGACAGCACTCAAGCATGTCTAGGGCTTTCTGTGTTTTCTTTGATATACATATGTTGGATTATTGGTCGATTTGCATCAAAGTAAAGAGTCTGATAACTAGACTTTAAATTGTGTGCCAAAAAAACCTGTCTAAAGTTAGGCTCTGAGATTTGTTTTGTATTTAATGTGAGATTTGTTTGGGTAGTGATGAACAGTTACTAAAACCTATGGTCTTGCAGTGCACAGCTGAAGACACAGTCCACAAACTGTTTCTATGATGAAAATCTCATAAAATTCGGCACAGAAACTATGAGCGTCATGTGCTTGTGAAAATATCGAGGAGAATCTACGTCAGAAAAAAATCAGAAGGGTTATGTGTTTGTGATGGATTATCTGGCTCAGTGAGAGCTGTTTTTCATACTGAGGCAGAATAAATGGCAGCAGATGGCTTCTGCTGGAGAAAAACAAATGCTGATGTCTAAATATACTGTGTAAGGTCAAGAACTCGGGCAGCAGGGAAAGGCAAAATACTACAAACTACTACTGCTGCTAACAATAATTTCCATTAAAGACAAACCTCATGTCCAGTCCGTTGAGAAAGAGGATACGGTCGCCTGTTTTCAGTCCACATTCCTCGGCGGGACTATCTGAGAGGTCGACAAAGATGGCAGAAAATCAAACATCAATCAGAGACTGAAAAAACCCCCTGAAACCAATCCTTCCAGCTAACGAGGTGCACAGAACAGACGGGCACAACGGGGGGAGAGATGGTGACTAATGTGATGCTGTCAATCTGTGTATGAGATCCAACAAAGCCCATCAACAAACAAGATGAGCTCCATGCTAAATCTTATTACGTAAGGAAACAGTGCTGTCAAAACAATCCCTGGCAGAATAAGTTCTGACTGCACTGTACCCATCGCCTCCTCATCTGTCAGCACACTGCGGATGAGGAGCTGTCATGTCATGTCATTTGTTTTTTTTTTCTTGTTCTTTTGGATGCAGTAAAGTCTTAATGGGGAAACGGGGTTGTGGCTTCCGGGCTATCGGCAAAGAATCTGTGGTCAGATCACGATGAGAACTATGCCACCCACCTCCACAAGGGCCCACTGAGTCAGTCGGCTCTGGCTGTTTCAGCACATGTTGGTGGGGGATGATGGTGGGCGGGAGCAGTGCCGTCATCGTCAAACACACACACAACGCACACGCACACCGCCTTCCTCACCAAGGAACCTGGCAAATTCCCTCAGCAGTAGCTTCACAGCCTCCTTGTCTGCTAGTTTTGCTTCAAAAAGCAATAACTGTGAATTAAATAACCTTTTACTGCGGGAAACTTAAGAAAGTAATTATGAATATTTCACATAAGCTCTAAGTGGAAATTAGATTTAAAAGCTAGCTTTAATAAAACAAGCAAAAACCGCCTGTGAGAGTCATTCAGCCTTATAGTCACCCTATATGTTGATGCAAGTCTATAAAGGAAAAACATATTAAACCACGGCTGCTTGTAGAAATAGTCGACAATAAGAAAAAGAACAAATGGGAAATCAGCCTAATTGCATGTTTGGCCAGAGTTAGACAAGGAGATCAACAGCTAGGCTGGCTAGATTGCTATCAGGCATTTAACTGCACACAAAACCCCAAGCTGACAGCTCTAAGATGACGTTTTCTGCATGGCTTAAATATTAACGATGAAACCTGTTGGTAAGTAAGCTCTAGAAGAGATGATTACCACAGCAAGCTGTTTTGTCTTGTCCTCAGTCCCAGAAGCATTTGAGTGCCCTTCATTGTAAGTATATGACACTAATATATTTGCAGTATGACTTGATGTACAAAGGATTTACTCCTCCACCCTATGACCAGTTAAACTGCACAGGAAGAGCAATAAACAGAATATAAAGTACATCTGTGCGGCACTGACTGACCACAGGTGTACCTGCTGCCGCACAGCACAGCCTGTTAGCGTTTCACTAGTGAGTCAGATAAGTCCACTTCCGACAACACTCACAGTCTCTCACACACACAAACGCCTCCTGATCACCTTCGGCCCCGAGCGGCTGGCACCACAACAGCCTCACCCGCGTAAAATACATCTGCCCCCCTCACCGCCCACAACGCAGAACGGCGCACGAGTGAAAAGCCGCCACACAAAGAGAGGAGGCGTCAGTCAGGACTGCACTGTACTTGGTTTCATTATAGAAGCAGTACCTGGGATGACGGAGTCGATGCAGACGGGAGCGTGACCCCGCAGCGTGAAGCCAAAGTTCTTCTTCCCCCTGTAGACACGGACGATCCTGAGGAAGGGATGCAGGCAGGAAGTGAGATGAGCAGTTCATTCATTCGGATTTAGAGCTCTCTGAAAAACCTTCGTGACTAAATGTTTCTAACAACGAAAAGCTTTGTGCCTGTCTACTGGCCTTCAACTTTCAAAGAGGGTGACACAAACTCTACATGAAGCAGAGCGCATTCATGGCATTTATGTGCAAAGCATTTTTCCTTTGTTCTGAACACTTTCAGCCGACGCTCTCTGCTGAATCACATTTTCGAATTTCTTGTGTTTGCATCAATCCATCCTCCAAAAGCAGCACCTTTAACCGACTTAAAAACTTTCAATTTGAGCAGTAACCAAAACCTGTAATTTATTTTTTGGGCTTTTTTGATTCCCTCATCACCCATTTAGTCAAAATCTGAACAGTCTAAAACGCAAACAAAGGAAGAAAAAGCTGGAAGTGGAAAATGTGTGGAATTTGTAAAAGTGATCAGTCAAACAAAATCGGACGAGCGAGTTCTCAGTGTTGCTCGTGACGTCATTTAACAGCATTGATGGCTGTGAATGAATGAATGAATGGGAAGCCCAGCTGTCCCCGGAGTGAGCACTCACTCGCTGTTGTTTACAATCCTGCCTGCGCTTCGTTTTTGCTTTTGTCACTTCCTGTAAGTGGGAGTCTGAACAAGCACAGACGTGACCCTCTGTTTGCCTCGATCCAAGCTGACATTTTTCTAACGTAACACAAATCAGTCCTGCTTGAATGCCAGACATTGTTTTTTGTTTCCGGCTTTAATAAAAACAATTTGGGACATGTTCAGAATAGCTTTGACATTTTGCTGAATGCGGGGCTCCTCTCTCTCATTCACCCCAGTCGGAAGAATATGCGTCGGAAAACCTCCCGGTGTATCAAAGATGAGGCTCGTTCAGTCTATCCGTGGAGCGTTGCCATGGAGATAACTAAAGGCAACACTGCTTTGGTATATAAACAGGAGGAAGGCAAAAAAGACAACAAGAGAAAAGAGACAAACCTATTCTTTGATAGCCGTGGTTATACGCTCTTATGTAAGCCAAGCTAAATGCAGAAAGGCACACTGGGTGCTGAATGTGGATTTGTGTGTGTGTTTGAGGGCTGAATAGAAAAAATGAAGCATCAGCTCTGAGCACACTTGACAAACTAAGTGTCTGTGACTATCAGGCTGCTTGAGGCCTCTCCTCATTCCCTCCGGGCTACACCAGCAGAGCTTCATACACTTATGTATAATTTCACATGACCTCAGCTGAATGCACTCTGAAAAGGTATCAGTCAGTCTGCTGGTACATCAACAACCGTCATATTGTACACACACTATGCAGACAGCTACCACACTATAGTGCTTGATTTTGTGTATCAATAGTCAGTAGAACATTTTGTACAACAACACATCTGGGGGTGGATTTACCCGAAATGTTATGTCGACTTCTCTCTCCACCTGTATCCCACTGGTCTATCGATCCCTTTCTCCATCTCCCTACCGAAATGTCACCATGTTTCTCGGTCTATTTCTATCTCCCTACCTTCAGCCATCTGTCTGTCACTGTTTCTTCACCTCTGCCAATCAGCTTTTGTGGTCGGTTTGTTTGTCTGGCAGGATTACTAATGAAGTTATGGACAGTTTGGCGCAACTTAGAAGCAACTAACTTTCACAGTCTATCTAGATCCACATCCAAAATCGGGTGTTTTTGAAGGGTTTTTTTTGACAACTCCTTAGTATTGCCAGATAACTGGAAATGGGGAAAACTGGGGGACATTGTCCTGATGATGTCAGGAAACCTAAATAATCTCTTGGATTCAGAGGCTCACTTTAATTTATGCAGATTTTCAGTTATGCAGTCTCTTGAATTCTCTCGTTCCTATATGTTTTATCTATATTTATTTCCTTCTGTCTATATTATTTCGTCTAGATATAGATATATAGACTGCATCTATATCATCACCTCATATCACTCTTTATCACTCCGTTTACCTGTATTCCCCATCTCTCTATTCTCATTGCCATCGATCTCCATCTCTACATCTGTTTACTCCTTACTTCTGTTCGTCTCTTTTTCTGTTGATATCTATATCTATCTCTCTGTTCCCACCTCTAGCTCTGTCTCTCGCTCTCTCTCACTGCTCTATGCATATTTCCAGTTACTGTGGAGACACAACAGTGTTACACAACAGTCTTTTGGGTTTATTCAGTGCATGGAAGGCACCAGCAATGCAGCGCGACTTCTTACTGACACACGATGCCCCTTTAACACAATCAGCTCACCTCCTGCTGCCTTGTGCCCGGCCTGTATGATCACACTTGACATAAAGGGCCACATGTTTTTTAAGACCTCCTGTTGCTGAATACTCAAAGACCCCAGGATTTTATTAGTTAGCTCGCTACGGAGATTTACTGCCACAGTCCTGTGCTGCACCACGTCCACTGTGGTGTTATTAACTGGACAGTCGTGTAATCAAGTGTGTTAGTGGGTGGAGGAAAAGTGTCAAATGGTTAGGGGGGGATCTACCCCATGTAGGATGGTTGCCAAGAAACAACCAAGAAGATGGCAGAAGATGGTTACAATGTGATGTTTTGTTAAATGAAACAAATACGCAGCTGTGTGTGAACATCTTCGTGCATGCACAGACTTGCTCTAACCTGCTGTGTTTGATATGTGTGCTTACCTCTGATTGGGTCCAATGGGGGGATGCACGGGTATCCCTGAGACGGACTTCCTTAAGCCCCTGTCTCTCTCTGCTTCTCCCCTCCCTCCGGGTTCTCCTCCATCCCTTGGCACTGAGCTGGCCCGTTTGGACCCGCGGTGGCGGTCGGAGTGATCCTCGCTCCGACTGCGACGGATTCTGCCATGCGGCTCGCTGATGCTCTTGCTGCGGCAGAGTCGGTTGATCACGTTCTGGGAGACGGTGTCGTCGAAGCGCTGCCGGTGCTTCTTGGGAATGAAGATTCTGGCCAACATGGCAGCATATGAGGAAAACAAATTGGTTGGTGTTAACTGTTTTTCCATAAGAGTTCCTCTACGAAAAGCAAAGAGATGGGTAGAGGATGGATCTACATCACAGATCCACCTCGATCCATTTTAAAGACACAAATTCCACAATCACGACTCTGAGAGCGATGACAGCCAGTGTTGGAAGAGATTAAAAGTTATGATACACTTCAAACTCTACTGAGAAAATGTTCACAGTCCTACTCGGCACAGATTCGGCTCAACAGGCTTCCATCTTCATGTCTCAGATCTGAAGAAAAGATGAAAAGGTTTTGACTGAATGGAGAGTCTTTCCCCTGACTGAAAAAGAAAAGAAGTTGAATTTGATGCAATCTTTCTCTGAGGAAATAGACGGTGAAGAAATCGTGGCGTCACTCACTGCTTGCTGGAGTCTTACTGCTGCAGCAGGGGTACCAGAGCCAGAATACAGCATGAGAAAAAGGTGTGGGAGTGAGTGAGCAAGGGATTTCTCCTCTCTCTCTCTCTCTCCATACAGCAACTGATTCTCGGTCTTTCCTACACTTCCGTCTACACATCACCTACAACTGAGGCAGGAAGCTGTCATTTCATCCACCTAGGCCCTGACAAGGAAACGCAAAGTGTAACGCACTGGGATAAAATAGGGGCAGGGGCATCAATTACAGTGAAATACTGAGTTAAACTGTATGAAATCACAATGTTTTTTTATTTTGTAATCCAATGTGATTTCCTACTAAACACCTACTGTTTTCATTTAAATATCAATATACAGCTATGACATCGATAAAAGTTATTTTCCTGAAGTCTTACTTTGAGAAAAGTCAAACACTTGAAATGTTATGCTTGTAATATAACATTTTAAACATAAGCAGTCACAGTGACTGATATGTTATAGCAGCTGAACACTGGTAGGGTTAGTCGTCATCACTCATGAGTGATGAGTAACTATCCCCTGTGGAGCCTACAGTTGGTTGCTGGGGTGCTGAAGGGTTTCAAACAGTAGCCGTGCTGGCTTGTCAGATGGAGGGGTGGGACATGCAGCTGACATCGAGAGTGGGAGCATTTATCTGGTTTATGCTGTAAAAACAATAAGACACATTGCAACAATCCAGAGGGGATGAATTCATTATTTTAACCGCTTACAAACGATGTATGGAATGTTTTTTACATAACCCTAGCCCTAATCCTAGCCAATCAGAATTGAGATTTAATGGTATTATTCTCCCAGAACAAAGAAAATAACCTAATAATCTAAAACTATACATCTGTTTTTCTCCCCCCAAAGAGTTAGGTTTTGCCTTTCTCTAGGGTTATGATCTATGACGACCGATATCGAAAGCTACGTTATCCACACACAATAATAGAAATAAACATTGTGTAACACTTATGAATTAATAATTAATGAGGTATAAGTATTTGATCACATTTGTTACTTGGTGGAGTAACCATCCTTAGCAAGCACAGCTTTTAGATATTTCTTATAGCTATTGCTAGGTTTGAGCTAAGTTTTCAGCTCTCCTCTTTCCTGATCTTCTCCAAATTCTTAATGCTACTTCACCTCGAGACTATGATGTGCTTCTTCTTCTCGAGGGACTCCTTTGTTGTCTTGGCATATGCTTTGGATCAGTGTCCTACTGGACCTGCCCATGATGCGTTTGTCGGGCCCCGGCTGAGTGAAGGAGATTCTTGTCCAAGATTTGTCCATCTTTCCAATTGAGCGATACAGTCATCGTGTAGCTTTGGCAGAAAAACATCCTCAGAGCACAAAGCTTCCACCACCATGACAGTAGGGATGCTGTTCTTTGGGTCACATTCACCCTTCTCTTCACTCCAAACACAAATGAGTGGATTGATACAAACCAAGTCAATTTTGTTCTCATGTAACCACATCACAATCTCAGAAGTCTCACCTGAATCATTCAGGTGTTTCTTTGGGGGTTTGTGTTCTTTTTTTTCCTTTTTCTTTTTTTACAAGTTTGTAAGAATTTGACAATTTTTGCTACGTAGCGTTACAGATACTTTTCGCTGCTACCGAAAACATGTAGAGGTTCTCTTGCTCGTCTTTCTAAGCAGACTGGGAACAAACTAAATATCAAAGAGGGGGATAAGAGTGAACTGTACATGCTGTTTCTTATGGAGTGCTGCAAACAATAGCAGTGACTAAGAGACAAAACAAAACAAGTCCCCACTCACCAGCAAACACACACACACACACACACACACACACACACACACA
>NW_024582618.1:526220-530799 GCF_018398535.1 Haplochromis burtoni | reverse complement strand
TAACTGAAAACTTATCTTTAAAAAGACTTGTCTGTTGGTGAGTCTTCATCTGTAAAAGAAATGCAGTGTATGCCTAATTATTGCCCTCAAATAAAGAGTCATTATATGTTATTCATTGTACACTTGTTTTACTTTATTTAACAAGCTTGAGATTTGTTCATGAAACATCTCAACTTAAAACCAGATGTGTAACTAAAGCTAAACAACAAAGGTTATTCACACCTACAGCTGTTCAAGCTCACAAGTGGCTGAAAGCTCTCCCTTTCACCTACATTACTCTAAATCATAAAACTACATCAAGTTTTTAAAAAGAAATCATTGTGCTTGTTTTTGACAAATTGCACACATGTATACTGCAGTCACAGTTTAGAATTCCTCTAACCACCAGCGATTATTATTTTTATTAGAAGTTTATTATGTATTTGGTGAACCAGCGTTAATTATTAGAAGTTAGAACCGGCAAACTGTTTGTACTAAAAATAATTGCATGATTTGTCTATCAAAAATCTCATCATTCATTTTAAAATGAATCCGTTAAAAATGACAGTGACCGTGCTAACAAAAACTCTGATATGAAACGGTAAACACGTCAGTAACAGCAAAAAATCCTGCCTAGACTTGGACTTGCTAAAGTAATGTTTAAAAATGTTTCATTATTACCAGAATGTCTTTTTTTAAGTTTAAATTAAATTTACAGGTTTTTATCTTAAACATGTCACACAAATCCATCAAAATCTGGTTGGATTTATTTTTTTTGTCCTAAGTTTAGATGGCACGTGAGTCTGACTGCGAGTCACCGCCATGTTAAAATACAAACACACTGCAGAGGTGACTACGTCTTTGGTTCTCCCTACATGATTTCTGTGCCAAGTTTGTTGCGCTGTGCCTTTAAGCTCCAGTTTTTTGCCAAGGAGCGTCAGTGGGCATGATCAGAGGTGGCCAAGTTCTGCACAGAGGAAGATGAATCGAGTCCAAGCAGCGTTCCCAGGTAGGACTGCTCTCGGTGGTCCAGCATCTGATCCGCCCTCACGGGGTGGACGATGTTGCCCGGTTGAGGTGTGAGGGTGTACTTCTCTAAGAAGGCCATGTCCGTAGCCTGGTAGCTAGAGTTTTGCTGCTGTCCTTGAGTCTGCAAGCTAATGACTGTGTGAGTCTGTGAGGAGTGAGGTGGAGGCCTGTGAACGGTCAAGTCGCCCTGCGCTCCTCCAGCCATCTGGATGGGAACTAAAGTGACGGGAACGCACACGTTTGTAGGAGCGGGGCTGGTTTGGTGGCTCGACTTGGGCTCGGCATGGTACGTCTTTGAGCTTTCCTCAAAAGTAACCGACACTATTTTTTCTTCACCGATCGAGCTGAGGGGCTGCTCGGCAAAGCGCGTGCTGTGCACGTGGTCGACGTGGTACTTGAGCTTGTCTTTTCTTTTAAAAGCGGCGCTGCAGTGGGGACAGTTAAAGGGACGGACGTCTGAGTGAATCACCATGTGCTTCGTCAAAGTCTTCTTGATCCGAAATGTCTGATGGCACTCGGGACATCTGTGCGGTTTCTCACCTGTTACACATAACACAGAAAGACAGACATTCACGTCTACGGCGCCTTTAATTTTAATAATAATCATCTTCTGTCCTGATGGACCCTGCATCAGAACACTGACTGTCAGGCTTTCAAGACCCCCCGACTGTTTGTAGAGGCGTCTTTTGTTATCACTTCTCCAAACCTAAAAAGTCTTTATTTCATGGTTCTTCTAAATGTTGTCTACTCGACACAGCTCATACAAATGAAACTGTTAAACAACGAATGCACAGCTGTCAGCAACAGTTAGTGGTCTTGTTATAGTTTCTGCATCCAGGAGTCTGCTCAGATCTGTTTGTGTCAAAGTGACTTAAGTTTTATCATGAGACGGTGAGCGCGGAGCTTACAGACACATCCACGGGGCTTAAAGTGAGATTCAAAGAAGTATAACAAGAATGACGACTCATCCAGATATCTGTGTCTGCATCCAAAACAGAATATAATCTCCAGTTGAAGCTGCTCATGTTTAAAGGATTCAGAGTTTATAAAAAAAAGAATAAAACAAGCCTAAAAACACTCATTAAAGATCCACTTCTTTTCTGTTCTCATACAGGAAGTATTTTCAAGCAAATGTAGACTTTCCACAACCTCATTTGCTTCCTTACCTGAATGAGTCCTGAAGTGCATTTCTAGACTTGACTTTCCTTTAAATTCTTTCTTGCAGACCTCACACTGATGCACAGCAGTTTTATACCTGAGAGGAAAAAAATCTGTCATTATCACACAAAGGGAACGTTTACCAAACCTCCAGGCTACTGTGTAAAGGAGATGCAGAGAGAAGCAAGTGACAACAACAACACAACTACACTAGAGAACCAGCCCGTGGTTTGTATAACATACTTCTGCCAGACTTTCTCTCCCAGATGAACACTTCTGTAGTGGACTGTCAGGTGATCATGGCGTCTGAAGCACTTGCCACACTCCTCACACTGGTGTGCTTTCTCACCTGTAATAGAAATGGGTACAGTTAAAATACTGTTTTAAGTGTTTTACGCTGTACCATGTGACTCTGTGCGGAGAAAAAGCCACAAAAGTAACAAGTAAAACTGGAGAATAGCGCTGCCGTCCCTTCCATGCTCACCAGAGTGTATTTTCTGATGTTTGGTCAGGTGATCGTGGCGTATGAAGGTTTTCCCACAAACATCACACTCATACCGCTTGTCATCATGGTGGACTCTGAGATGAAGCCTGTCCAAGGAACAGTTTTCTCATTAAAGACAAGTCCATAGTAGAAAGTTTGAAACTTTTGTGATCACCAACACCAAACGGCGTCTCCAAATCTCACAGGACCCACCTGTAGGAGCTGCCGTGACGGAAACTTTGGCCACAAATACTACAGAGGTGAGGTTTCTCTCCACTGTGGATCCTCAAATGCTCCTTTAGGGTTGTCCTGTGATGTGGAAACTCAAATATGATCATCTATGACTATTTTTTTAAAATAAATAATCATTGCTGTCTAACATAGTGCACTCCCACATAAAAACGGGCCATGTGGGAAATGTAACAGGCACAGACAGGTGTACCTTTCTCTTACTGATTTCCCACAAACCAAGCAGGTCCACTTTCTTTTGCCTCCATGTGTGCACTCGATGTGCCTCTTCCTGTTGCCGGTGTCATTAAACTGACGACCACAGATCTCACAGGGGAAAGGACCTGAAAATGAGGCAGGATGAAATCGAGTACATCAATTGCTACTTCAGTACGGTTACAAAGTACACCCTGGCACATTCAGATAACCATTCACTCTCACATGAACAAATACAGTCAATTTAGAATCACTAACTTAACCTAAACTAACCCGTCTGCATGTCTTTGGACTATGAGACGAAGTTGAAGCACCTGGAGAAAAACGTTAAAGGTTTGGATTTAATATAGTCTGAAAACATGAAAAACAAAAACTTTATCTCCTGAATATTCTCTATTTAAATACTTATCTGAGATTCAAAAATACGTTTAAATATATAAGTGAAAAAAATAGTTCTCACCTAAGTGGAACTTCTCTTGGTGTTTCAGCCTGGCAAACCTGGATTTGAAGTATTCATCACAGAAGGAGCATTTAAAAGGCCGGTCTTGGCTGTGCAGGATCATGTGCTCCTCCAGATGAGGTTTGCGAGTGAAGGTCTTGAAACAGATCTGATACAGAGAGTTCAAAGGTTACAGGTAGGATTAATTCATCATTACAGCCCATATAAAAGTCATGGGTGTAAACACTGGTTATTTCACAGATATACTAATATAAAGAGTTTCTTTAAATATTGACACAGGAAAACATTGATCAATGAGCTTAATCCATTATTATAACTTTACCACAAGACCACAAACTATCCAGTTTAGCCTACAGCTGCCATCCTGTATAAACTCTGAGCAATAAATTATTATCATTTAGTCTCTTATAAAAGACATTTCACAATAAGTTGTGTAACATGTAAATTTCCATTTTAACAAATGTTACTTGCTGAACGGTCCTTGTCTTTGAAAATAATCTGTCACCTTCCTCTCCTCTCCTTCTTACATCTTTCTCCATTTCTCAGATTAAAACGATCACACGCTAACTTTTTTCTCTTCAAACACAACAACTGTTGGAGCAGCAAACAAGAGAGACTGTGTGGCAAACGGCACAGACACTTTGTGTTTGGTGACACCTGTTGAGCTGTCTGAAAAGCTGCATTTGAAATGACATGCCACATTAAAAAATGTATGAATTAAAAAAAAAATCATCTTTGTTGATCCTCACTCCTCCTCCGTAGGCCTAGCAGAAGGCTTGAAAATAAGTACTGTAACTTTATTGACATTTGCATGCATGAATGCATGAATGCATGACAGAGACGAGAAAGGAAAACGTGTTCAAAGAGTTTGCAAGTGGGACCACAGTGGTTGTGCGTTCTGGTCTGATCAGTATCTTACCACATCAGCTGCAGACTGCAGAATGAAAAATTAACTCATTTGATAAAGGGAGGGAGAGCCTTCAGTTTTCAGGCCCCTCTTCTGTGGAACCAGCTTCCAGTTTGGA
>NW_024582618.1:512864-520627 GCF_018398535.1 Haplochromis burtoni | reverse complement strand
AGTTTTTTGGGTTCATTGAGAACATGGTTGTTGTTCAATAATAAAATTATTCCTCAAAAATACAACTTGCCTAATAATTCTGCACTCCCTGTATACACTGTATGTACATGGATGCAGTGTTATAGCTTCTCTTTTTTGTACAAAGCAAAGCCTAAATACCTCACACACATGAGCTGGTGATGATTTACAACCAGAGCGACTGGGAGTGGTCCAAACATACTATCCTTGCACATTTACATCCACTTGCTTACCCTGGCATCAATCATTCCATGAACATTATGTGAATTTATTACAATACCAAAGTAAAATGGCCATCTCTCACCTTCTGACGTGCTTGGCCAGGGTTTTCTTGCTGGCATGGAGTTTGTTGCAGAAGGGACATTTGTGCTCCTTTTTCTGGAACGGGACGTCGCTGGCGTGCTTCTTCTTGTGTACAGTCAGGTTAGACTTGGTGGAGTAACGCTGCAGACAGATGTCACACTGGAAAGGTTTCTCGCCTGTGTGCACTCGAGTGTGGCTCTCATATTTCCCTGGAAATATGATTTATACTGTATTAGGAACACATCTGGGTCATAAGATAAACACACACTACAGACGTACCACTACAAGAAAAAAACCCTTTACACTTACAATACAAACACAGCAATGCCTTTTAGAGGCACTCTCTAAAGACACTTTAGAGGCCACAAAAAAATCTATTTATAAACAATGGCCATGTAAGTTTGGATTTTTTTCCCTTTAATAATAAGCACCTTCATTTAGAAACTCTTGTATTTACTTGTGTTATCTTTGTCTAATATTTACATTTGTTTAATGATCTGAAACATTTAAGTGTGACAAACATACCAAAAAACAGGAAATCAGTAAGGGGTTAAATCAGTTGAATAGTCTTCCACACTAGTTGTGTTATCATAAATCCTGCTTTCCTTGGTTAAACAGAATCTAATATTAAACACTTGCTGAACATTACAAACTTACTGTATTATAAATATTATGAAACAGAAGGAACCATGGTCAGGAGATGAGACTCGTATGAAAATGTAGACAAAAAAGAAGACCCTTCGTATGACATAACTTGTTTTACTGTCTAACAGGTTAACCGTGTTAATGGTGTATTTTTTTTTTTTTTTTACCCATGAAATTATGGGGGGTGAAATGCTGCAATAAAATTTAAAAAGTGCAAACTACAACTCAACTCTATTAACTTTTAGGGTTACAAAGCGCTGATAAATAAACAAAAAGTTTTACAAAATCAATTTTGACTGATCTTCTATGGAATGGCCCTCAAATCTTAGGCTGTGGTAATTCATGATGAGCATTTATAGCTATTATATGTGTGTGCCGACCAAACACTGAATGACATTACAAAAAATAATTATCTCTGGTCTTATCTGTTAACCCTGTAAGATAAGAATAACACTAATAATCTAGATCTTATTCCGTGGTTCCCACCTGCACGGTCAAACGTCTTTTCACATTTGGGGCACTTGAGGATCTTCTTGCTGGAGTTCTGTATGATGACTGGAGCCAGACCTTCAGGATACACTGGACTCTGGTTAGAGCTTCCTGCTGCTGCTCCAACATGCATCTCCACCCTGTCAGCAGCCTGCTGCTCTGTCCTCTGTAGATCTGAATTCTGCAGATCTGCACGGCTCTCTGCCTCATCAGCTGTCTCAGCAATAATAGCGGCATTTGCGTCTCCTCTCTCTTCCTCCTCCTCTTCCATATCCATTACATCGTCACCCTGAACTGGTTTAGATGCCTTGTTCACATCCAGCTTGGCTGTCACATTCACTTCCCCTTTTCCTTCCAGTCTGTTTTTGTTGTGCTGCCTTGATGATGCAGTGTTTTGTTTTTCCTTGGGAGCACTGCTACAGTACTCACCATCATTTCTTTTATACTTAGTAGGTGTTCTCCTCCTACGAGCTGATCTCCGTGTGGTAGCACTTCCCTGACCTGTCGTCTTTTCTTCCTCATTTGAGGCCTCCTGATGTACATCAGTGTGTACACTCTCAGCCAATTGACCCTGATTGGAGTTATCATGACCGAACAGGTTTCCTTGAACATCAGCTGGACTGTGGATCTCTGTATCAGCTCCTGGCGAGTTGTTGGAGGTAGTTTCCACTTTATGAGAAGCTATTGTCTCAACCTGGGTTTGTATTACACTTACAGGTTGTACTTCACCGTCTTTACATAACAGCTTTAATATATCCATCATGTCCAGGAATCGGGCCGCTTCAGTTAGAGCTGGGAGTGCTGTCTCTGCAACAACACACTCAGCGGTGTACAAGAAGCTGAGCAGGTGCTGGAAAACAGAGTCCTCCACGTGCTCCAGAGTCACATGAGTTTTAGCAGAAGGATTCTTGGACAGCTCAGCATGGAAATAGCTGCTCCCATGGGCCAAAACCACCTTGTGGGCACTGTAGGTCTTCCCACCTACAGACACAAACACATCGCAGAACTTCTGCCGGCTCCGGTCCTCATTCAAGAAATTGAGGAGGTTGTTACTGTGCTGTGACATGATCAGATGTCTCATTTGTGGGGCTGACTCCTGTAACGTTTCAGAGTTTGTTGGGATGTTGGATGGAGGTACACCGTCACCACTGGCACTGGCCTGCCTGCCACGTCTGGGACGGAGCATAGTGCTAGGCTTTTTCGTCATTAATGTGTCTGCAGGTCTACAAGGAATCCCTCCTGGAGAGAAGAGGAATGTCATCAGAGCTGGGACTGAACATGTATAGCTGCTGACTACTTGGTTTTTTATTCAGATTTCACAGGAGCATGTTTGTCAAGAGGTTGCACAAATGGTTTGGTATGTAAGTGCAACACAGTGCAGCAAAGCTGACTGTAAAAGGAGACTGTAGTCATACATATGCATAATCACACATAAAAAGATGCTAAGAGATTTTTCGTGCTAATGCGAAACACAAAACTGCTATTCGTTATAAACAATGCATTCAACACAATAAAGGCCTCAGTGGCCTTAAATGTGAAATTAAGCTAACTTAACTCTGCTGCTAATCTAAATTGTTAACTGCCAGGACAGGGGCATTTACATATTCGCTCCCCACCTCAAGGACCCCTAACATTGTGTTATCGGAGTGACGGGTGGGCCCCCCTCCGAGGAGAGTGTTGACAAACGACCTCTGATGTTACCCTGCAAACTATCATTTCATACGCACTCGTATTTTAACCAAACGTCTTACCTAAGAGTTGCGGGACACGTTTACAAGGGACCGCGTACCCCCAGCTTGAATAAGAAATGTGAGAAATAAACGAAGGAATAATAATTTCCTGGATATCTGTAACGCCCCACCAGACACCGAAACAAGCCGTTTGCTCATTGGCTGCTTCAGCTTTTGTTCTCTAACGGTCCATTTTTATCCGCGTAAACACAAGCAGCAGAGAAATAAACCTCAACAATTACGACAGTTCATGCCCGTGTTACTTCATTTTCTATTTAATACATGAAAAGTCAAAGACGAAATAAACAAAGGCTGGGGTGTTTTTTGTCGATTATCATCGTGAGCTCATAACACGACGGCATCATGGGTAATGTAGTTCAACGGCTTATGGCATACTGGCTTTCTTTTTTTTCGACTTTCCAACTACATTTATCTGACAGCTAACATTTAAGATTTTTTTTAAACCGTTGACAGCATATAAATGCAGTATTTTGTTTTTAAAAATGTAAAATTCCCAGCCAATTGCAACAATAATATAATATAAAGTAATATTGGAGGAATCGTGGTGAGATGGTCGGCACTGTTGACCCACAGCAAGAAGGCCCCTGGATGTGAATCCACGATTAGGCTGTGGCCCCTCCAGGTGGAAGAATTTACAGAGTCACCCACCTCCTGCAGGGCAATTTGGTTGTAGTGTATATTTAAATTTGAAGTACATTGTTAGCACTGTACTTCTGAATTCACTAAAGTGAATGCATGGCAATATGGTGTATATTAGCAATATTTTCAATGAATGAGTTTAAGGGTTCAAAACCCTCATCATAGGGTGGAGTCCTAGGTTTATCAGCCTGAGCCAGACCAATGGTAAAATAAGCAACACAAACAGAGCATCAAGCTCATTAGTTGTACCAGAGACCAAAGTGAATGCTCTTAGAGTTAAATGAATTGTGGTTACGTCAGAGGCATTTAAATGACAAAGATGCTTCCCAGATTAGAAACACTGGCCTCAGTTTGCCTCATTCAAAGACTGGAGCCTTGATCCAACCCACTGCAGCCAAACTGCACTCAACCTGCAGTGCATGTGTGTGCACGTGCACACATCCATTTGCGTTAGTGTCCATGTTTCAGGACATGTGCATAAAAGTGAATGGAAGGACTGCTTATCTCTACATAAACTTAATTCTCAAACTGAATTTCAGTTGTGCCCAAACTCTGGCACCTCTGGCATCGCCATCCCTTACATAAGAGGACATTAGAGTTCTGTCCAGGGAACATGCTTGAAGTTGTTCAGATTAGCCTCTTGGGTGCACCCCTCCCTTCCCCAACACGTTTAACGTGTAAGACATTGTAAGTGCATTAGCTTAATCCCTCCTATCTGGCGTGCAGCGATCCATGCATTTCAGTGAACGCACACAAACAGTGAGGACAGGCAGTGAAGATGGAGGTGCACATGCAAGTATTTTCACCTGTGTTTGATCCAAAATAACAAACCTGCCAAATATTGAACAGTTTGTAGGATTGTAAGGGACAATGTTGAGATTCAGCGTGTATTTGTGCATGCTGTGGTTGCTTTTTGCAGGTAAATATAACTTGTGTGTTGTTGTCACAGGTCAATATTAGAGTCATTAGTATGTTTTTCTGCTCTCGTTCTCACCTCGTCATTGGCATATTTGAAGTGAAGTGAAGTGTACTGAAGTTTGTACAGCTGATTTTTTTTTGTATGTTTAAAATTAATTCATTTGTGTAGATGCCTTACGTGCCTCTCTGTTTACACAAATATATGTATAAAAAGTTATAATGAACTGTAATCTGCTCTCTAGACACCGTCTCCAGCGAGGACATCAGTGGATGTGAACAGCAGCCATGCCAAAACGGTGGTGTATGTGAGAGCCACAATGGAGGATTCAGATGCCTTTGCGCCTCTCAGAGCCAAAACGGGCAGCTGTATGGTGGACAGAATTGCACAGTTGCACTTACAGGCTGTAATGAGAACCAGTGTGAGAATGGAGGAGTGTGTTCTCCCTTATTTGTGAACGATCACCACAGTTACACATGCATCTGCCCTGCTGGCTTCACGAGCCCTAAATGCCAGACTCCTACTGTTTTCTCATTTGAGTCCAGAGGCTATGTGTACATACAGACGCCGCTCCTAGACCAAGAAGCTCCTCTTAACGTCACCTTCAGCTTCAGGACGGAACAACCGGTTGGCACCCTCTTACAACGCAGGGTGGACGATCTGCTCTTCAGCATCGAGCTGATGCACGGGCATCTCTGCCTCCTCAGCCTGAGAGGCCAAGGCTCCAGCACATTGGTTCAAGAGCTTCCAGGATATTTGTCTGACAGCAAGTGGCACACAGTGGAAGCATCTCTGGGTGGCGTGGTCAGTCTCATCAGGCTGCTATGCACTGAAGGAAGCTGCACCAGAGAGTCCAATGCTGAAGTCCAGCTGCTTGAACAGGCCTCCTCTCTCCCTGAGCCCGGAGCAGTTCGTCACAGCCTCTTCATTGGAGCAATCAGTGGGAACTGGACACTGGGCAGGGCAGTGGAGGAAGCAGACTACCCTCCTGCTTTTCTGGGCTGCTTCAGAGATGTGTTTGTAGACTCACGGCTGTTATTGCCGGTTATAGCGCCAGAAGGTTCACGCATCCAGGCGAACATCACTGTGGGGTGCAGCGACAAAGACAAGTGTGACGACAGCCCGTGTCAGAACCGAGGCCGCTGTGTTAGCCAAGGCTGGCGGGGTTACCTTTGTGAGTGCCACAGGCCATATGAGGGAAACAACTGTGCAGAGGGTAAGACTTACATATACATTAACATCATTGCAAGCTGTGTAAATTTTTAAATTAGATTCTCAAATAAACTCAAATTGCTTGCTAGTTCCCAGTTTTTCTTCCTATTTGTTCCGCCATCCACAAAAACCTTGTCTGTCCCCGCCTACTGTTCAGGGCTTCTCCTGTGTTTGTTTCCTTACCTGCAACATTAAATACTGCATAAAGTCATGGCATTAAAAAGCTCTGCATCCAGTGTTTTGTTGACCTGTCTCTCCATCCCAGCCTCCTCCCTACATAGTCTTTTTATTTCTTTAGGTACAGAACCTCAAAAAACAAATTTTCTTTCCCACAATGAAACACAGCAATGGAGGTCCTCTAACAAATGGCTGTTTCAGTCTGAGGTTATAACTTTTAAAAAATATGTAGGTTTTGTGAGCAACAATAGATGTGGTGCGATTTCCATTGAACCACATCCATTAGCGCTAACCTGATCTCTGTTAGGTAACATTTCTGAATCCTGAATAACATTTAATTTAGCTGATGACAAATTATTGGAGATACCCTTTAAATATAGGTGCACTGGTTCAAGTTCAAGCTCAGCCTGAGTCGCCTTGCTGCTCAAGTGTCAGTGGTGAGCTGTGAAGAGAAGCACCCTGCAGGATAAAATTAGTCGGCAGACGTTAAAGGAGCTTACGGAGCTGGTAGAAATAGCAGACTGTCAAGTCAAACAGCCATGCTTTTAGAACATACACCTGCATCGAGGATTAAAAAAACGTGGTGTTCAGTAATTGACCGGGAATGCCTTCAGTTTGCCAGATCAGGGAGTCTTATGGACTTGTGTCTTCTTTGGTTGCCAAACTGAGGAGCTCCTCCTTGTAATGACCTGCGAGCCTTCTTCACTGTAAAAACCTTTTACTGAAACAATAACTCGTTTAGTTCCCATAACACTGACAACTGTACAATAATCATGGCATTGTTTTGCTTAAAAATGAGATTAGAGACTATTTGGTGTTAGATAGGACGATACATCTTTTTATCACTTACATAAAGACTGGAGATGCTGCACATTTTTGATTTTACTGGGATTGTACATGTAAGACTTTACTGCTCCTGTTAAGTAAATTATGAATTTCTCTCTTTCTCGTGCTTATACAGAGTACATCACAGCCAGGTTTGGAAACAAAGACCTCGAGAGCTATGCTGTGTTCTCATTGGATGATGACCCAGGTGATACTGTGATCATATCCATGTTCATCCGCACCAGACAGTCCAGTGGTCTGCTCCTTATCATGACTAACAGCACAAGCCAGTACCTCCGCCTGTGGCTGGAAGCGGGTATGATCAAAGTTCAGGTCAACAACTTTGAGACCCTGGTCGGTCGGGCTGTGATCAATGACGGCCATTTCCACCTGGTGACTCTGAAACTGGAAGGAGTGGTAGCCACCTTGTTCCAGTCAGCCCAAAGCCAGGGCTTTATACCCATCAGGCTCATCCAGGTCCATCCTGGGGATATGGTTTATGTCGGGGGGCTACCAGACTCAAGGGCATCGGCTTCTTTTGGCGGGTACTTCAAGGGCTGCATCCAGGATCTGAGGATTAACAACAAAAGACTGCAGTTCTATCCAATATCAACTCAGGTAGAATCGTACAACCTGGAACAACTCATCAGCATTGCAGAAGGATGCAGCAGTGACAACGCCTGTGCTGTGAGTTATGGCAGTGCTGCCATATCGATAACGCTGTTGTGCATGAGCTGCTACCCCTTGCGACCCTGGTGTCTGCACTAACACTGAAAGAGTGCTTTATA
>NW_024582618.1:491154-512844 GCF_018398535.1 Haplochromis burtoni | reverse complement strand
ACACACTTTCTGGAACTATATTTCTTAAATGTAGATGATCTAACATTAAATGACTGATCATCAGGTTTTATGATATGCATAGCTCCAAAATAATAAAAAGTTGGAAAAGTCAATAATCCTAATATTAGGTACACAAAGTAAACAAAGTATCCAAGAAAACTGGAGTAACAGGAACCCCCCTCCCATGTTTATGTGGTTATTCCGATCATTTCTACCTTATAATAGCAGTTGAGCTTAGATTACATACTGAACACAGTGGGAGAAACGGCTCGCATAGCACCGTCCACTCGTTTAAAGTGGATTTTCTATTCATTTCCTTATTTTTTTTCATTAATAGATAATTACATGCTCATACATTTAGGGCGAGAGGTGGGGTACACTCTGGGCAGATCGCCAGTCTGTCACAGGGCTAACACAGAGACACACAATCATTCACACCTATGTCAGTTAGATTGGATATTCTTAATATGGTGGTCATCACAGATACATACGTTTGTAGCTGTGAGCACAAAAGTTCCTTCAGCTTTTTCTTTACGGGGGCAGAAAGCTGAAATGTAGGGAGTGGGGTAGCTTTTTTTAGTAGATGAATTTAGGGATCCCTCAAAGTCCTTGTATAGAGTCTGACTGTTTGTCTATATAGATAGTTATTTATCCCCACATGAATTCGAGGAGATCTAATTCTATAAGTATGCTAAGGCTACTTTCAGGTTGTCACAGGAGGTTGTCACAGCAGATAGGCTCTGCCTTTTTGATTTGGCAGATTGTTTTAAGCTGATGCCCTTCCTTATGCAACTCCCAGGGGACTTTTGTTTCCCACCACTGGGAGGAATCTATCATTTGTTAGGTGAGTGTGTGAACCACTACACTGTGGAGCTACTTTCAGTACACCAAACCAGCTCATGAGCGGTGAGAACTGGAAAAAACCCCAAAAGAAATCACGCCACCTCTGAGAATTTATTAGCACAAGCACATACTGCCATAAAAAGGCAGCAGCCTACACATCCTGAAAACAATGCATGCTGTATAAAGTCTATTAACACTACGCTTTTTCTCTACTTCTCAAGGACCACATGTGAAGGACGTGTAGAAAATTCAAAGAGCACCAAAAACATTTGAAGTTAACATTTGATGATTGTTGGATCAGTGAGCTGAGGCCGGACACATATTTGCACAAACAACCATTTTGATTCCCACCTACACCAGCCTGTTGTGCTCTGACTGTCTGCTGCCGCTTATCTGCTGATCAGATGAATCAGTCATTAGCAGACAGGGCGCAGGGTCGGTGAAAAACAGCACCAGTCAAGCAATTAACCACGAACGCGCAAACAGAAAGGAGGGAGGAACAACAGCTACCACTGTTCATGTCCACGCGGAGCTAATTAAGCTGCAGCAACAATTCTGACAGCTAAATAAAGCAATTAGGACACTCGTTGGACAGAGAGAGAAGCAACTTCACAGCAGATGTGACTTTTCGCCAGCGTGCATTTAATTATCCATGGCTGCTGAAGTGCTTTATTAGGAGGTATTCAGGAAAATATGCAGCACCTTCAGCCCTGTTCTGTACTTGTAAGTGAGGCAAATAATGAAGACTCACTCACATCCAGAACCTACCGGTCACAGCTGCTGTTAACAACTAGTCAACTAATGAAGAGCTTGTTTTTGAAAAACCTGCCCAAAACATTTCACTCTTTATAAGCTGTAGAAACAGGCCTGTAGAGATAACAATGATGTCATTAGAGCCTGAACCATTGTCCTTCTGGCCAGTGGTGGTATTTGACACTGTAATAACTACAAAACAGCAGCTGATGTTGACAACCAGTATAAACCCATCAGGCACATTTCAGCGGCAGTCTTTAATGACAGCAGCCGCCTCCAGCGGGAGACGCCACAATCTTCCAAGGTCACAAATAACAACACCAAAAGCATCTACTGCCAACGTCCCACTGCAGTTATAGGTGTGGTGTTTGTGCCCCAACCTGTCACAGCTGTTTTGCCAGCATGCACAGGGAGTACACAATCTTATACTAAAGGTAAAATAACTATTTAAGTAGTCTTCAGGAGTAATTTTCCAGGCCTCTTGAAGGACTTTTTGGATGTTTGCTGCTTTCTGATCTCTTCTCTATGTCAAGATGATCCCACACTGCTTCATTAATGCTCAGGTATAGGCTCTGAGGAGGTCAATCCATGACTGATACTCTTCCGCTGCGTGTTTTTCTATCCAGGTACGGTTTTACTGCATTGGTAGTGTTTTCTGGGAGCACTGTCATTGTCAAAGATGGTGCTGGGAAGGGCACGCTCTACTCCATCCGCCAACCAACATCTCTAGGCAGGCTCTCAGGTGGAACCCTCAAGGCGAAAGAGAGGCTGCCCAAGAAACACCTGGAGATGAGACCTCGAGGCAGAAGTAAAAAAGATGGAGCCAACTAGAAAGAATGGCTCAGGACAGAAATCTCTGGAGATCTATCTTTGGCTGCCCTTACCCTGGCACGGGTGATAGTCAGTAGTCGTAGTAGTCATGCTGAAAAATGAAGCTGTTTCCAGACACCTTTCAGATTGCATTGAATGATCTGAAGGCGTTCTTTTGCATTCATAATTCCATCAATTCTAACATGAGCTCCAACAATACTGGCTGAAATGCAGCCCCAAACCATGACACAGCCTCCACCATGTTTTACAGATGGGTGTACCCAGGGGTAGGCAACTCCAGGCCTCAAATGCCAGTGTCCTGCAGGTTTTAGATGTGTGGCTGAACCAACACAGCAGGTTCAAATTGTTAAATTACCTCCTCAACATGTCTTGAAGTTCCCCAGAGGCCTGATAATGAACTAATCATTTGATTCAGGTGTGTTGACCCAGGGTGATATCTAAAACCTGCAGGACACTGGCACTCGAGGCCTAGAGTTGCCTACCCTTGGTATAGACATTCAGCGTTCCTCTCTCCGTACATCCAGTATTAATGATCTGAAGGAATTTGTCAAGATTTTTGCACAAAAATACACACCAAGATACAACTGTTTTAAACTAAGTGGGCAGGCCGTGTGGGGCCTTGGTAATTCAAACATCTTTTTTCTAGACGCTTCTGTACAAATGCATAAAGAATTCAGACATTTCTAACTTGGTCCAGTGGTTACCTTGCAATTTCCCGGGAAAATCGAACCACAACTCCCATTTAAACTGGAGGTTTCTTCCTGTAAGAAGGGACTTTTTACTTCCCACTGTCACCAAGTGCTTGCTCACAGTCTGACTGTTGGAGTTTTTGTGCAGTCTTTACCTCACAATATTAAGCACCTTGAAGCGACTGTTGTTGTCATTTAGCACCACATAAAAAAAACTGAATTCAATTGGAAAAAATTATTTTTTTTCCCGATTTCAAGGGTGTCACAGAACACATAAGAATAGAGTGATCAGATGAAATCAGCAAAACAAATATTGTACTTCTGACAGCGACATATGTGAAATTTTAAGTGTCAGCTCCTTCCTATAAGCTCTTTGGTCTTTGGTCAGCTGATAGCTGATGCTGTGGAGAAAATGACACTGACTGTGTCATGGGGATGATATCATGTTGTCACTGTGCCTGTGTGGATGCACGTTAACAAGCTAACTGGGAGTTTTAAATTGATTATAGGTGTGACTGCGAGTGTGAATGACTGATTCGTCTCTTTGTTACCCCTCTTTGTAACGGACTGCCCTGAATCTCGCCCAATGACAGCTGACACAAGCTCCAGTCTAGGTTAAAAAAAGTGGATGGATGGATACTAATTCGCTAAATCGTTAAAACGCTAACAAGCTGCATTATGGGAAATGTGAAATACAAGGTTTAGAGTATGTGAACCATAAAAGTCAGGATTACCTAAGCTCTACTGTATAAGCTTTGAGGTTTTTCCAACATTGCTAAACAACATAGTTTACAGGTGTAATTTTGCACCCATCTGAAACCACACCCAAAAGTGATGTCAAAGTCCACAGGCATGCCTGAGAGTACACTCCCCCATCATCACAGCAAAGTGGGAAATTAAACAGCTGCAGATGTGCAAGATCAATGTTTTCTGGGTGTTTTGAGGTACAGGGCAAAATATTCACAGAAATAGTCTCACCAAAGAAGTTTAAATAAATATGACTTTTCAGAAATATTACTTTTCCCCCTCTAATATAACCTGCCATTTGCAGAAAACTGCACAACCGTGCTTCCAAAAATGTCTTAATCATCAGTCAGGCTCCAGGTTTAGCAACATTATTTTTAAAGGCTAAAAATCCACATGCTGCAACTTTAAGCGACCTGCCATCCTACACCATTTGTTAAATCTTCTTTGAGGTTTTTTCCTATCTCTTGTTTTAGAGAAGCTTTTAAGCGCTGGTGTGTACCGTCTCTTTGAAACAAATCTGTTCAGTTAAAGATATAGGACACATATTCTTAGCCCGCTGTCACTGTCTCTGCAGACTTTGATCAGGCTGAGGTGTGGATGTATCTGCAGCCTGAGACAGTGTTGCCTGAGCACAGACTACTGGCTACAATAAGCAGACTCCCTAGATATAAATAAATGTTCTCTTAGTGCCGTAGGTGTAGCAGCCCACACAGCCCTTCTCTGCTCTCTGTGCCCGCCTGCTATTTGCCATTTATTCACATCACAGCACTATTATGCCCTCCCATCTCTCACACAGAGATGTGGTACCTGTCTACGCAAGGCTAATCTCTGTTGGTGTGTAGCTGTGGCTATTAGCATCTTTTTATATATATGCAGCTGTTTACCCACCATATAAACACAGCTATCTGTTGCAAACAACAACAACATAATCAAAAGAAGTTTTCCGCGTCAACTCTTGGAAACTAAATGAGCGCTCTGATTTGACCTCATTTATAAAGAACAGAGATCTATAATTATCTGAAGGAGGGTTGTGGAGGAGGAAGCAAGCTGGGAGGAAGGGACATATTTCTCAGAAGGGAGGAATGACAAGCAGAAAACTACAAAGACCTCATTTCATTTTGAGTGTCCAGATGTGACTCTGATGCAGAGAAGGAAGTTTGGTGCAAAGCCTAAATACATATAGGTTGGATAAGTAAGATGGGCAGATGATGATCTGTTAAAGTTAGCAGAGCATCTGCCCTTCTGACCTTTTGAGGGCAGATCATTAAAAACACTGCAGTTTAAAATTAAAGTGTTGCAATCAAACTATGACCACAGTGATGAAAGAAATAGCAATTCCAGATAATTAATATAACATAAATTATTTACAAGGGATATACACTCACCAGCCACTTCATTAGGTATGCCTGTTCAGCTGCTTATAAATAAATACCCAATCAGCCAATCACATGGTAGGAACTCATTACATTTAGGAATGTAGAAATATATTGAATAAGGAACAAATTAGGACATTAGGAAGTAAACTTAGTCTTTGTCATCTTATAAAAACAAAGAGTCTATCTTGGACAATCACTCTAGCACCTCTGCGAGGCTGTTCCTGAGCAGAAATCGCGCTTTAATATCCTCCCACGCTCGAGGTGACGGCGCTAACGCACTAATTCAGCAGGTTCGTGATAGCATATGTCCGCTATCCAGATAGTGTGTTTGCCATCAAACTGACTGGATAGTCTGAACATAAAAAAGTGAGTGATGATTCAGAGCACAGAAAATAAATGTTGTAAAAGGATCAGAAACTTAATTTAACTTATAATTTCCACGAGGCAAAAAAAACACACAAAAAGGAAAAAGGCTGCTAGAAAAAAGGCCGTATTTAAAAATACTGCAGAATCCCCCAGAGCCTGCAAGCTGTGCATAAAGGACAAGGCTCAGAAATACATGAAGACTAATACTCACTGTTCTAGTCGCACAGAAATGCTATCGTGATACACAACGTGGTTCAGAAAAATGCGTGACACTTGTTCATTGATGATCTGGGTTTGCCGTGATTAACAAGGCTGGCCCTGTCAGGGGCCTCGGGGGTCTTATAAAGGCCATCTGCAATGTATGCAGTTCTTAACTGATTATTTCTTTCATGCAAAGAAAACTCTTTCTTTGGTGCCTTTCAGAGGACTTCCTGCATGATACTGAACCATCGCCCTGCTACAGAAGACCACAGAGACACCAAAGACTCGGGTACTATGTTAAAGAGACTTGAAAGACCACCATCATTCCTTTTTAACCTGTGGAGAATCTGTGAAGCAATCACACTCAGAAAATCTAAAGGTCAGACAGTATACCCCGAGGCAGCTGCTTGCTTGGAAGGCAACTGTCATTCTCAGCTGGATGGTGGTTGAAGTGATATCAAAGAAGCTCATTTAGCCAGAAAAGCTTTCTCTAAACTGAAGAACATTCTGTCATAAAAAATATAACAGACATCTGTTCATTACGATCACCTGGATCTCTCCAAATAATCAAATGTCATCTGCATTTTGTTTTGTCCCGCAGCTATTTTCATACTATAACATATTTATTGAGTATCGATCTTCTCCGGCAGACTGTTCTGGAGGAACAAACACATTCTGCAAGTGCTTAATCATTTGGAACAAGGTTTACACTAATAGAAGGAGGCAACTTGTTCCACTCTCGACTGTACCCACTTTGTACTTTGTGTTCACTTCATTGAAGACGCTGTACAAGGCTCCTGTGAGGAGCTTTTTTTTCCCCCATGTACAGAGTACAGTGCAGCAGTAGCTCGGGAATCGTTAGAAACAAGCTCCAGCCTCTGATTCCTGCAGTCAGAACTAAACACCATCATTATCAGCACCACTAACAAAGCAAGATTTGTGCTCAGTGTGCAACATGAGGCAGACTACTGCCTGCGACCACATCTGGATAATTGTTTTTAATGTCTGAATGGCAACAAATGAGAGATTTTTTTGACTGATTTATACATTTAGCCGTTAAAAAAATAATAAACAACATAATAAATATTTTCAACTGATTATTTACATAATCTCAGAGTCAAAACGATGGTCCAATTCTAGCACACAGACATTAACTGAACCACACCCTCTGCTCATACACGTGAAAAGAGAGTACACCTTAAAAGCAGAGACTTAGTGATCCTAAGAACACCCAGTCACTTCATACACAGACACGAAAGCGTTGCATTGTTAACGGTGTTGTTAACCACAAACAGTTTTTATGAACCCAAGTGAGACTGCATTACATCAAACTATATGAATAAACTGCCAATGGTCCAAATGAGCTTTGTTATCCCCGAAATCAGGGGGATAATGAATTTAAAATCTATCTAACATCAGCAGCAGCTGCAGCAGCAGCCTGTCCTGTACTTTAAGGACTGCATTAAACATCCACTCAAGCTCTCACATTATTACACCTGCACAACCACCAGCAGATGGGAGGTGATAAAAATTCACAACGTCTGCAAAAATACACAAAGAAGTCACATTTCACACAGCACTGGAGAATATCAGCAATGAGAGGAGGATATACTCACCCCAGGCAGTTCATTGCTTTAGCTGTCAGCCATAGCTCAATAATCAGCTAAACGTCTGCACAAGTCTAAAAGCAGCAGTGAGCAGAATACTGGGCTCGTGCACTGCTCCTGAGCTGCTCCTCTGTGGGGGATAAAAGGTCTTCTGGGACCTCGGTGCGGCCAGGAGGCCGTCTTCACCAAGTGTCAAGAAAAAAATGGTCACCGCACAGAGAAAGCAGGGAAACAGTCTGAGCGGTATAATGAGAGGACAATCTATCAGTGCTAAACACAAACACCCCTTAAGAGAGAGGGAGAGTGAGGTAAGAGAGCTGGGAGACGGGCAAGGATGGAAGTCCACAGAGAGATGCTATTAATGCTGGTATCGGTCCTTGTAGCAGATAGGAGTGTCCCTCATTGCACAAATACCAACTCTCAGCTTTGGATTATTCATGCCTAATTGAAGGCACTAAAAATCTTGTTGCCTATCTCAGCAGTGACCTCATACAAATGGAAACCCTTCTTACGGTATATTAATATCACGAAAGAGAGTTGAAAGTGGTGTAGTAGTACTGGAGGAAGGAAGCCAGCGTAGTAACAGAATAAAAGCTTCAATTGGCTGGACTTGTGGATGGAGAGGAATCTGTGGACACACTGTCTGGGGATTTATTTTGGCACACAGACAGCCCATAACTAAAGAGTTGTTGACATTTGGTTACCTGGCACAATTCTGTCTGGTAGAAAGCCACCTCCACGCATCTTCAAAAAAGAAAAAAAACCTGCTGGATGTAGCTCCAGATTTTATTTTAATTTTTTTTTTATTTGAAAGGGCTGCAGAGACAGAGAGAGCAGCATGGCTACCAGTAGTTCCACGAAGCGAGCACTCTACTAAATCTGTGAGTGGCTCATCATCACAGGCACCTCCATGCAGTGAATGCAGAACATTTTGCCAATCCTCATTTCCCCCCCTAAAACTCTAAGCTCCCAGTTATAGACCCCGTCCTTGTCAGTTTAGTCTCTCAGTTTCTCTTTAAATGAAAGTTTAAGAAACTCGGGTGGGTCACTGTGGATTTACCATGTGTTGCAGATGGAACCCACACATTTCTCTAATCTGCAACCAAATGTGCAGGAAAATCCAGTTTACAGTCATCATGAATTCAATCCATGCAGATTATTTCAGTCTCACTAGGACCAAACACGTGCAAATCTCTGTGATGCAACACAAAGAGATGGCCTAGTATGGTAGCGTACTTTAGAGAGCATTTGACGTTTACAGCTCACTCACAAATTGCTTGCATTGTTTGCATCTTTTTGCATCTTCTCCAATGAAGACTAATCTACTTCCTACCTGTGCAATGTGAGCTGAAAACCTCTGTCCCCTACCTGATGCTGGAGATGAGCTGTCGATGTTCGTCAGTGGTGAGTATGTCCGGCAGGACAGAAGCTAACCACTCAACTTTCTTCTCTGCGGCGTACTGCTTCAGCACAGCAAAGAGTCTCTCTTTCACTTCGGGATCGTCACCTAAAATCTGGTCGACCTGTTGGAGATTCAAAAGAGGGTAGCTTCTGGTAGAGAGGAGGGTAGTCAGTAAAAGAGGAAAACCTACGACCTCACTGTTTTTAGCATAGTACCAAACAGAAGTATTTATTTTTGTGTATATTTTATGCTGTAATTTTCATTTCTCTTGTTATTATTTAACCAAAAAGCAGCGTATGAAAAACTAGTACACCCCATGATTCAGTAGCTTGTAGAACCACCTTTAGGAGCAATAACTTGAAGTAATCATTTACTGTATGATTATCGTTGTGGCATTCATTCATGCATTGCTCTGTTAACTACAGCACTTTTCAGCCAAGATTTTGTAGAGTAAGGGAGATCATTGTTTTTTTGCATGACCCAGTTTGAGACAAGTTTTAGGTGCTGGACAGATGGCCTCACCTTTGACTCTAGAACACTTGTGCTATACAAAGTTCATGGTTGACTCGGTGATTGCAAAGCACGTAGGTCCTGTAGCTGCAAAATAGGCCCAAACCATCACCTGTCCATCACCGTGTTTTGCAGTTGGTATGTGGTGTTTGTACCAATATGTTGTGTTTGTGGCGCTATACATTATAGCCAAACATCTCCACTTTGGTCTCTTCTGTCCAAAGCACATTTTTCCAGAAGTCTTCTGGTTTGTTGCAGGAGTACTGACAGGGACAAGAAAGCAAGCCTTCAGCTTTCAGGCCAGTCTTCTGTGGAACCAGCTCCAAGTTTGGATTCAGGAGACAGACACAGTCTCTGCTTTTAAGATTAAGTTTGAAACATAGTTAGACTTTGATCATAAACCCTCCCTTAGTTATACTGCAGTAAGCCTAGGCTACTGCAGGCTTCACTGGGTGTTTCTTCTTCACTCACCTTTTTCACTCACTCTGTGTTTATACACTTCTTTGCATTTAATTACTAGTTACTATGAAGTTCTGGCTCTTTTCCACAATGTGTCTTTTGTCCTGACTCCCTCCACTCAACCCCAACTGGTGCTGGGAGATTTTCCTGTTAAATGGAAGTTTTTCCTTCCCACTGTCGCCAAGTGCTTGCTTATAGGGGAATCAGATCGTTGAAGTTTTCTCTGTATTATTGTGGGGTCTTTACCTTACAATGTAAAGCTTCTTGAGGCAACTGTTGTTGAGATTTGGCGCTAAAGTGAAATTGAATTCAAATGCAACTTTGCAAACTTAAACCATGTTCTTTTTAGAGACAAGAGGTTTACTCCCCGCAACCCTTCCAAACAAGTCACATTTGTTCAGTCTTAAGTTTAAGATTTAACATGATAAGTGAACCCCGATGAGTCTGAGATTCCTCTGACCTTGGGGTAAATTTACTGGGATGTCCAATCCTGGGAACTGGCAACTGTCCTGAATGTTCTGTACTTTTGAACAATCTTTCTCGCTGTAGAATTATGTACTTCAAATGCAATGGCCTTATAACCCCTCACAGACTAATGGGTAGCAGCAATTTCTTCTGTTGAGCACTACATTTCACACAACTAGAGCATTCAGGTGTGTTATAACAGACAAGCTACCAAATCTTTTGCTTTTATAGAGGTGTTCATTCTTGCTGATGACTATTTACATCTTTATACTTAGTGAAGCAGTAGAGTACTTAGTTTTTCACACACTGATTCTGGATTTTGTCTTTGTTTTTCTTAAACTAATAACAGCATGGTGTAATATTTTATGTGCTGCCTTTTTATTTTAAGTTATGTTTAAATAATTTGATAACCTGGTACAAACCAGAATAATATTTTCATAGTGACCTGACACATAAAGCCTTCAAATTGAAAGAGGGTGTGTTTTCTTTTCCACATGACTGTAAACAGAACGTTGTTGAATTTTGAGTGATTTTATAGAGTTACTATCTGGCCTGTCATAAGAAGGTGGATAACTATAGACTTTCATTCATTCTGGTCTCAAAAACATGTCGACATTCTACATTCGATTACATTAAATATTCATGAAATACGCACTAAAAACACATACAACTTAAAATTTAAAAAACAAACATTGTTACATGACATGCCCGACCTCATCTGAAGTGTGTACAATTGATTAGTATATATATAAAATGTTGGCAAGTATATAAAAGTAATCCCTTTTAACCCAAAGCTCATATTCTGTTGAGCACCAGGCTTCTCTGATCTTTGACTGTCTAAAGCACTCTGATGATACAAATTTCTTTATATGGTTATCTGCAGTAAGCACACAATATACAGACAGTACAGCTCAGAAGCACTGGGTACTGTCCTTCATGTGGCTTCTGGAGGTTGGCCAATCATAAGAAAGACAGGTTTTAGTAAGGGAAGCCTTGAAAATAAAGGCGCTTGTTTCAGACACGGGACAAATTGAGGGACTGTAGGATAAATAAGGATTTTATTTTAACCATGAATCATGCAAAATTATTCCAGTACAGGCACAGAAGAAATAAACAGCAACCATAATAGGTCCTTAAATTCATATAAGGTTTTGCAAAACTCTGCTTGGTGCACAGAAATACTTATTTATTTTTTTGTCAAATAAGCCCTGCCCTCTCCAAAACAGTTGCATGGGAACAAAAAAAACAGCTTAGGCAGAGAATGTTGTCTTTAATTAGAAAATACCTTTTAATGCGAAACCTACCTTCCTGTTGAACTCCAGAGCCTTGTGTTTGCGGTCCAGTCTCGCCCCCTCTCCACCCATCTGGCTGTCCTCTATGCTGATGCTCCATTTGTGCCTTGGCCCAAGGCACAGCACTCCCAGGCGGAGTGTCCTCCCCTGGGATGCCTTGATTAGTGCTGCAGCCATCTCGTGCTGCCTGACTGGGATACCGTTCACTTCCATGACATAATCCCCAGCCCTCAGGCCTGCACGGCCAGCTGGAGAACAAGGAGAGCAGTCCTCCACCAGTAGGGGGCAGTCTCCCACAATGGTAAACCCAAAACGACCATCTGGACCTGGCGTGATGTCCATCTGTACGAGACATTTGCCTCAGTGTTTGACCACAGAACATATCCCCCAACAGGTATCCACAATAGTGCAGATCTACTGCTTACTATATTATGACATGCATTTCCACACCCATTAACCTACGCATGCAGTATAGATCTGAAGGATTTGAGAGCTGCATGACCTGCTGTATGCGGGACACCACTCCAATGCTGGGAGGGATGTTCTTCTGAGTCTGGGCGATGGCGATGACAGCTTGAGGACCTAGCGTCGACACATTGTGGCCTTCGATCTCCAGGACCTGGTCCCCTGCCTGCAACCCTGCCAGGTGGGCACTGCTGCCTTCCTCCACTGACAAGATGTAGCTAGGTCCAGCCCCACCAAGGTGGAAGCCAAAATCCTCAGGCCAGCCCTGGTTGGATGTCGGCATGCTGAGGACTTTTAGAAACAGGGAGAAAAAGACAGTGAGGTTTGCTTCAATATGGAGTTTCATGGTACTTAGAAATACTTACCCACTGTAGCCAGTGGATTCAAGTTCAGCGACATCGCAAGAAAACTATGATACAGTCTTTTGTTTTAAAGATATTCAGTTTGTTCTCTGTCTCCTTCCCTGTCTTAGCTGTACATCAAGTGTGGCTCTGTAACCCTCTATGCTGAACCATGACACACTCAGCAGTCCCTGACCTGGTTCATAAACTCTTTCACAGCCAATCAAATTAAAGCATTGAAAGATTGTGACCTTAATTAGCTCAGGAGACAGAAGTTCCTCTTGCTATTTTTTGCACTCAGAGCACATGCATGTCTCTCCTGTCGAACGGTAATTGAATGGAAAAGCAATAAAGTGACAGAGCACACCACTGGCTGCATGGATGAACAGGTAAGAGGCTGAATTCCAGGTTAAATAACAGGATTATTTCCAACCAAATGGGAAAATAGCAGGAAATATAAGGCTTTCAGAACCACCTCTAATGGAACAAGTACAAATTTCACAGCAATGAATTGCTATACACACTGTAGCTCAGCTGTAGGCTAATGATGTGCTGCACAGCTTTCCAAAAGCCACAGCGCAGCAGAATTCACAGAGCTGACGAAGACGAAGGTTATAAAGACTTACAGAAATCTTTGGCTGGATACCGAGAGCCCCGTTTGCTCTGGCGGAAAGAGTATCTGCCCTTTTTGTTTTGCAAAAATTTCTTCATCTTGAATGTCAGATACCCGGTGGCCTGCTAGGAGGCTGTTATCCAGTCTTCTCAAGTGTAGTGTTTTTAAAAAAATAATATCCCCACCACCCACAACCCAAAGTCAAAGAGAAAAGGTGACAAACTCAAAATACTGCCCCATTCCTCCTCCCTGAAACCACAGCAGTCTCCTCATGAGCAAAGGGTGAGTGTGCATGAAAAGCAAGTGCAGTCTCTTCCTGTGAGTATGTCAAGGAGTTGGTCCTGCATCTCATCCCTGATTCATCCTAGGGCCAGCCTGCTTGCACAGTGTTAATCAGAAAACTGGGACGCGTGCACCCGCGCACCTCGGTTCCTTAATAATTCTCTCTCCAAAAAGGGTATTGTAAGGCCTCATTTTTCTATAAATACACCCATGTGTCTTTTCTTCCTCCCCCTCCTCTCTTGGCAAGGTGGCTCTCCGTGGGACCGCTCCTGGCCCAGAATCACTCTGCGTCGATGCGAGAAAGCCCGAGGAGCTCTAATTGGAGCGTCTGCATGCCTGTGATTCTCTGCGTACTCTGAAATGGTCGGTCCATTGATAAGGAGCGGGGGCAATTTAAGACTTTAGCCTGTGGGATTAGTGGGATTATCAGCTGAATCTGCTCTCCTCCACCCCCCTTGTTATTAATACTGTAGGAACACATGCTCCCCTCCCGTATTAGATATTTAGAGTGCCTCTAGTGAAGTTTATTTTAGCACTGTGCACACTTTTAGACGTGTATTTATGATGAAATAGGCTAAATGCTGCTCTAGTTCAATTCAATTCAATTGTATTTATATAGAGCCAGATCAGAGCTGAAAACTAAAACTTAAAACTGAGAATCTATGGCGTCAGTGTGCTGATTAAAACTCAGCCCGGTGGATTTATCAGCAGATATCAGCTATTTGCCAACATATCAATATCAACATCAAGAAGGAAAAACCCTTCAACCATGCTATGGGTGCTGATGTTGTGCTCTGCAACTTCCCTGTTGGCAACACACGTTTACCAGCAGAGTCGAGCAGAGCATGAAGATCTTGTTGTGACGGTAAAACATGACTATTTTTTAAACTGCAAACTGCTTTATCTTCTTAGTAAGGACTAATGAATCAATACACATAACAATTGCTAATCCATTTATGTATGTGCGTCTGAAAGAAAAAAACATATCTGCCAATATATCAGATTTTTTAAATCACCAAATGTTGGCATAGGTCTTAAAAATCCTATATCGAGCAGACTCTAAGCTGCACGTGTAACTATCTGCTTATATCCTTGAACTGAAGCTCACATCAAGTTTTACTTTTACAGTATTACACGTATTTTTTAACTGACATGCATAACAGCTGGAGAGGAAGCTGAGGAAGCGCGCAGGTGGGCTTATTGGGGTGTAAACTGTCATTAGTGCCAAAGCGCACAATAAGGAACAAACAGTTCAGTGCAAACTGAATAATTAAACACAAGTGACTGCATCTCCAAACACACTTTTCACTTCAATCAAACTCTCCTCTTACACTTACAGTCTTAAAGACGATTGAGTCGTCTATGACAAGATGCCTGACAGAAAAACTTTAAACCACCTGAAACAATTTATCTTTTGACAAGGAAAATTGTCATTTCAGGTATAAAGCTGTAATTTTGATTTCAAACTGTAACAGCAGATACGCTCGTGGCACTGTAACTTGATTTATCCGACATAAGAGACAATAAAAAATGATTAAGGCCCCCAGCACAGCACATCCAAACATTCAGTACCTGTTTAAGCAGCATTCGGAGATGAGCCTGCGCAGCTCCCGAGTAATGCTCCCCTCTGCAGCTCTGTGAGCTGTAATATGAGTGTTGGGCCATGTCCGCAACAGTATCCACTGACTGGTGTCCTGTGGTGCCTTGATGCATTGTTTGGAGGACTGGATTGCAGAGACAAACAGCAAACAGTTAATGATTTTATTCAGGCACCAAAGTCAAACACTATAGGCCTAAATTAACCTCGATGGCGGGTATCAGTCTATAATCAAACCAGATGACAGTAGCTGATATTTGTTTGTCATTGTCAGATCAATTTTTGAACAAAATACATGTTCAAAGCTAGTGTAATGAGGAGTTGAAAGACATTTCTTCATGTCTCTGGCACAAAGGGTGGGATAAAAGCATTGCTCACAGCACTGTAACTTGATTTATCTTATATAACAGTCAATAAAAGATGATTAAAGCACCAGCACAGCGCATCCAGGCATTCAATAAACAAAAGGAAGTTAACTGTTGTTATACTGAAATTATATATTTAAAATTCTCCTTTTTGAAGTTTGTGTGCTAACTTTTAGACAAAACCTTTTATGCTTCAATGCATGTTTTGAAGTCCCAAAAAAGAGAGAGAGAAAGTATAAAATACTCTAATTACTCACATGTATTTTGGACACAGGAAACAAAACATTACTGTTGATGCTATCTCACACTGGATTCCTCAGGTAGCAAAGCTCCAGACATCACCTCTCTCTTTCTTGAACTATAGAAACTGCAGGCAGAAATTCTCTCAATGAAATAGTGAATTAACCAGTAACACATTTAACAGTAAAATCAAGAGTAATGCATTTATAAAACACGTGTATTATTGGCTCTGGCAAAGGCCTCAAAACTTCCAGTTTATACACTGACCAGTCACTTCATTAAGTACACCTTGGACACCCGTTTGCCTTCAGGGCTGCCTTCATTCTTTGTGGCACACATTCAATATTCCTCCCTTGACACTGCACATGATCCAGCTAGAAGCAGCCATCGTAGAGAGATGCACATGGTTGGCAAAAATACTCAGGTGGGATGTGGAGTTTAAATTATGCTCATTTGGTAAAGGGGCCTAAAATGTGCCAAAAAATGCCCCACACACCATTACACCAGCAGCAGCAGCAGCAGCAGCCTGAACCATTAACACAAAGCAGGATGAATCCCTGCTTCATGGTTTTTACTCCAAATTCCGACCTTAACAATTACATGTCAAAGCAGGCTCCAGGCAACATTTTTCCAGTCTTCTGTCCACGTTTGGTGAGCCTGTGAGAATTCTAGCCTCAGTTTCTTGATCTTAGCTGAGATGGCACCTGCTGTGGTCGCTGCTGTAGCCCATTTTCTTCAAGTGTTGATGTCTTTTGAGTTTAGAGTAACTCTGTGATGAGTTATTTGAGTTTTTATTGCCTTCCTGTTAGCTTTTTCTTTGACATCTAGCATCAACAAGACATTTTCACCCAGAGAACTGATGCTCACCGGATATTGACTCTTTTTTGGTACCATCCTCTGGAAACCCTAGAGATGCTTGTGTGGGAAAATCACAGTCAACCAGCAGTTTCTGAAATGCTTGGACCAGCCTGTCCAGCCCCAACAGCAATGCCACATTCATAGTCACTTAAATCACCTTTCACCCTTTTCTGATGCTCAGTTTAGTGAACTTCAGCAGGTCGTCTTGGCTATGTCTGCATGGGTAAATGCACTGAGCTGCTGCCATAGGCTGATTTAACATCTGTGTTGACAATGTAGTAACCAGTGAGTGTATGTGGGTAGTGATGTGCATCATAGCTCTCTCTTCTTCTTTTTTTTTTTTTTTTAATAGAAGATGTTTAAGCAAACTTTAGAAATGTCTGAAGCCTGTTTTAGATATTGGGATGGGGATGTAAACTGTCGAAAAATAACAGGATTTTCAATAAAAGAAAGAGCTGGCTGAATGCACTTGTCTTGCACACCTCCTTGTATGGCTATTAATACACGTTTATAACAGGAGACAGGGACTTAACGCAAAGTATACTTACAACTTTTAAAATTAATAATCCCCTCTCTTAATCAGCCGAAAAAAACCCAAAAAACAAAACACACTGTTCATTTATTTCAGTGTAAAGTAAAAAGGAGTAGGACACATTTCCACTGTCCTCTCACAGCGGGGAGGCTTCGACGTTAGCCCAGCCCATTAGCGATGCTAAGGAAGTAGCATTGTTTACAGGGGCAGGACGTGAGCATGGAGCAAAAGTGAAACTAGAAGCCTCCTAAACCGACTCTGTTGACTTGAGACAAACACTAAAAGGCAGCTATGTGTAACCTCGACTAGATGGTAAGGGGAGAGCGAGCATGAAAATGGGTTTACAAGGTGAAGAAACGAAGACTTGGTTCAGTTTTGCTAACGCTGCAGTGTGGGCGCTGAGAGGTTTCAGCGGATGCTAACGTAACTTGTTCACCTGAGTCGTTTTTAAAGATCTTTAACGCGTTTAAAGGAAGTAACTATGACTAAGAATTAACTGTAACAAAGCCTAATTGTTTCTTTTTAAGCTTGCTACCTGCTGTCGGTGAGTTTGTACCGTAAACACCTGTTGTTTGCCTCTCTGCGATGCTGCCAGGTGAGATATGGATTTCCTGACACTGTTTGGTATTTACGTCGTGGTGGTGCTCACATGCATAGCTCTAGTGTGCAGATACTCCGGCCAGCAACACAGCCCCCTTAATTCACTCTACAGCTTTGCATTAAAGGTAAGAAAAGAGCAGAAACGGGATGAGTATGAAGCTTTTCTTTTCATGCAATTCCAAAGACAGATACTCTGTGGCGCTGTTGTCTCAATATAAAGAAAACGTATCCACTTCACTTACAACTATGTGCTTTTTTTCACAGAGACTTGCATCGATTACTCCAAAGTGGCTGCAGAAGTTTTCACAGTGGACTTTGCACAGACTGTTCCATCAGAGGTTTGTAGTTCTCTCTTAGGGTTTACAGAGTTTAATGTTTATTTAAGGCTTGATTCAGTGTTATTTGAATTTGACTGCAGGAGCAACGCGTTCATATACCTGCACATCCTGCTGGAGGGCGCCGTGTATGCAGAGTTCACTTACGAGGTGTTTGGCTTCTGTAGGGAGATGGACACCACTCTGATCAGCCTATCTGTGCCTTATATCCTGTTGGCCATCAAGACCTTCTTCTTCTACCTCTGCATCAAGACAGACCCAGGTTCATTTTAGTTTGACCACATCTTGTTTAAATGTGCGGTGGTGGTGTCAGCAATGGCAGTGTGTTATCTCACTTCTCTCCATCTGTCAGGCACAGTGACAAAGAAGAAAGTTGCCGGTCAGCTGCACATCTATTCGTACGATAGGAGGTTGTTTCACCCGGGAATCTCATGTTCGACTTGCCAGCTTGTCAAACCAGCCCGCTCGAAACACTGTAGTGAGTGCTTTTTAATTTGTCAATGTCAGCACCTGAGGTACTGGGAGAAAAAGAAAGGTAGCGTGTCTCAGTGCTGACTGTAACTCCTCCTGTGATTCAGGGGTCTGCAACCGGTGTGTGCAGCGTTTCGACCACCACTGCGTCTGGGTGAACAACTGCATCGGTGCTCAGAACACACGTTACTTCCTGCTTTACCTCTTCAGTGTCTGTGCCATGGCGTGCGACATCGCCCTGTTAACGGTGGACATGCTGCTTCATGTTGTGCTGCGCACAGGGCTCCTGGGGGCCAGTTACTTAGATGAGAACGGCCAACGGCAGCCAGCGGGATTTCTGTTTGTCGTGCAGGTACTGCTGACACACTGAATATTGCACACAGCTGTTTTTGCTTCTAACTGAAATTGAATTTTAATCATCCGCCCCTCCTCCCACTTTTTTCTTCCAGCATCTCTTCCTTACTTTTCCCCGAATTGTCTTCATGCTGGGCTTCTTACTCTTTGTATTCTTCCTCCTGGCGGGTTACACCATGTTCCATTCCTTTCTTGCTGTTGTGAACCAGACCTCCAATGAGTGGTACAAAAGTCGAGGCTACGTTTGCCAGCACTGCCACCCATCTACAGCGGCCGATATTCTCTGTAGCCCCGTCCCAGATCACTCTAAAAGATACTACTACAGCAGGGGGGTCCTCCGAAATCTGGGGGAGATTTTCTTCCCTCCACGGCCTGTTCAGAAAAAAGACAATTGATTGGTTCCATTTACTGTCTACGATAACTACTGTAAACACTACTGGAAAATAAAGTTTATTGGTTTCTTTATGGCCTCTGGTTTGTGAATTGAAGATTGTTTTAATTAACTGTTGCAGCTACAAGCTTACCAAATCAAACACTTAGAGGTAGCTTCTATGATTATGCTAAAGCCCAAAGTAGCTGCTGCTTGTGGGATTAATGGGGGTGTATTTACACAAGTTATTTTGATGGCTGAGGGTTTTTTTTTTATGTTATTACATTTAACTTCTCATGACCAGTATGTTGGAGTTTTAGTAATATGAAAAAGTTAAGAAGTTGGGAGGAGAAAAATAAAGTATAGAGGAAGTCACAATAATATAACATTGAAAAGAATCCATGTCATTTATAGTTTACAAATGACAATGTTTACATAGAATCATGACAGTGTTTACATGATATCACCCACTACTAACATTACTTTATTTGCTGTATCTTTTGAAGAAAAAAAAAATACCGCTATTTATACAGCAAAAGACTTAAGAATATTTAACAGGAGCAGGTTTCATTTTTCCCTGGTTTTATTATCACACTGTTCACCAAACGCAGCAAACCTTCACCATCTTATCCAGAAGGGTCACCTCTTCACCCTCACATGGAAGAAGTAATCTGATTGGCACGGTGGTATGTTTGAAGCAGGTCCCTTGTGTAGCGCTGGAACCCAGTCATGATGTTTCGTCCATTTCATAGACTGGTTTGCTGCAATTGACCCTGTGCACGAGAAAATGCTAACTTCCTGGTTTGACATGTCCAAAACTCGAAAACGGAAAGATCGCGTTAAGTTACAAAGAGCAGAAGGTGGGAACACTCACCACTGTTGTGTCATAAAAAATCTAATGATCAATTTTGACATTTAAAGAGTTTAGATCAATCAGTTGTTTACATCACTCAACAGCAGAACTGCATTCCTGCATGCAGAAGACACATCGTCCACATTCAGAAGCACATCTCTGTATAGTGACGGGTCTTATGATTTAAACAGGCAAATGTTCAGCATTCAAACTACAGGTGAAGAATAGTCAAACCAGATCTTTCCCGTTATGTCGATATCAGCTAATCAAGTACACACCTACACAGCATGTTAACAAACCGTGAAAAAAGCCACAGAAAAATGAATGATTGCTGAAAAGGGTTTCTATACATTAGTATGTACGAAGGGTATGTTGTGACTTACCTTAAAAATTACAGTGGTCCCTCGCCTAACGCGGTTCACCTTTCACCTCGCTGTTTTGCATGCTTATTTTTTCTTACGTCACATTGTGTCCTGCGTCCTGATCGCTATAGACGATCTCCTCCGTGCCGTCTCTCCTGTACAGTACGGAATCGCTGCATCGATCGCAAGCAGTGTGACTCTGAAGTGCAGTACTGTATGTCCACGATGCCCATGAAACATTTTGCACCGTCAAAAAATAAAATTGGCTACTTGATTTGACCTATCGCTGGTTATTTTTAGAACGTAACACCCGCAATAAACGAGGGACAGCTGAGAAATATAACATTTGAATCCATTTTCTCTTTTGCCCTGAGGCGGGGGAAAATATCGACAAGTCGATGAACATCATTTACAGATATATTAGGTAAATGCCCAAGACATCTATAGAAATGTAAATCGCCGCTTGATTCATTCATTTGCTTAACTTGTTTTGGACCGTAAACCGGGCGCGAATATGACGCCGGAAACAAAGCTCCCCACAGGAGTTTCCGCACCGGAAGTAGCATATGCTAGCGTGCACATAGTCAATAATGCCAAATAATTAGCAACTCTATAAATAGAAGGTAGTCCTGCAAAATCACTCAGTAAGATGTTTGTTCTAATTTGCTATGAGCTCAGAGCGCATTGAAAATAAAACTAATAGGCTATAAAGAGTGATATAAACATATTTAGAACTTACCGGAATGAAAATGTCTGGAGCACCAACAGATATTTGGAGATGGAAGAGAACTGGATATCAGCTCGTCTCACAGCTGCTATCCAGGCTAGACGCCTTGTTTGCTAACATCGATACAGGAGCCGCCTCATGTTGCTTCCAGGTGGGGAAAGACAAACCCTTTTTCAAGCTTATTCTCTTGCCGGTCGTGCGATCGAACATTGCAGCCGACCACACAGCAAATATGAACGGTGGCTGTTGAGTGTGCCTTCGCTCCCTTTTCGCTTGCGCTTTGTTTAGACCCCCAAAATGGCGGATTGGGCCAAAATCCTTTCCACGCCCACCCCCGTGACATCACACTCCAAAGCCCTATGACATCATATAGCGTGCATGCAGATCAAAGGCATCTGATCCATTCGAAAGGTATAAATAGGGGTGAGAACTGCAAACTTTTAGTCAGTTTATTCGCAGCACTCATGTTCGCAGCATTCAAACATAAACCTGAGAAACATTTTGAAACAGTTGGATCATTTACACAGTTGTTTTACTAAGATTCCAACATGTCTCAGAGAAAACACAGCAAAAACCAACAAGCTTACGCTGGCCCTCTGCTCGAGGGTCCGTCCATCCAAAGGGCATTAGCTGAAAGTAGGCAGGAAAACCAAAATCTACACAACATGATTAAACAAATCCAGGCAGAGAAAATTCAGCTTGTAGAGAAGTGCAGACACATGGAGGCCCTAAATAACCAGTTGGAAGAAAGGCATAATGAATTTGTCAAGAACCAACGAGAAAA
>NW_024582618.1:474426-491134 GCF_018398535.1 Haplochromis burtoni | reverse complement strand
AAAAATATGTAGGTTTTGTGAGCAACAATAGATGTGGTGCGATTTCCATTGAACCACATCCATTAGCGCTAACCTGATCTCTGTTAGGTAACATTTCTGAATCCTGAATAACATTTAATTTAGCTGATGACAAATTATTGGAGATACCCTTTAAATATAGGTGCACTGGTTCAAGTTCAAGCTCAGCCTGAGTCGCCTTGCTGCTCAAGTGTCAGTGGTGAGCTGTGAAGAGAAGCACCCTGCAGGATAAAATTAGTCGGCAGACGTTAAAGGAGCTTACGGAGCTGGTAGAAATAGCAGACTGTCAAGTCAAACAGCCATGCTTTTAGAACATACACCTGCATCGAGGATTAAAAAAACGTGGTGTTCAGTAATTGACCGGGAATGCCTTCAGTTTGCCAGATCAGGGAGTCTTATGGACTTGTGTCTTCTTTGGTTGCCAAACTGAGGAGCTCCTCCTTGTAATGACCTGCGAGCCTTCTTCACTGTAAAAACCTTTTACTGAAACAATAACTCGTTTAGTTCCCATAACACTGACAACTGTACAATAATCATGGCATTGTTTTGCTTAAAAATGAGATTAGAGACTATTTGGTGTTAGATAGGACGATACATCTTTTTATCACTTACATAAAGACTGGAGATGCTGCACATTTTTGATTTTACTGGGATTGTACATGTAAGACTTTACTGCTCCTGTTAAGTAAATTATGAATTTCTCTCTTTCTCGTGCTTATACAGAGTACATCACAGCCAGGTTTGGAAACAAAGACCTCGAGAGCTATGCTGTGTTCTCATTGGATGATGACCCAGGTGATACTGTGATCATATCCATGTTCATCCGCACCAGACAGTCCAGTGGTCTGCTCCTTATCATGACTAACAGCACAAGCCAGTACCTCCGCCTGTGGCTGGAAGCGGGTATGATCAAAGTTCAGGTCAACAACTTTGAGACCCTGGTCGGTCGGGCTGTGATCAATGACGGCCATTTCCACCTGGTGACTCTGAAACTGGAAGGAGTGGTAGCCACCTTGTTCCAGTCAGCCCAAAGCCAGGGCTTTATACCCATCAGGCTCATCCAGGTCCATCCTGGGGATATGGTTTATGTCGGGGGGCTACCAGACTCAAGGGCATCGGCTTCTTTTGGCGGGTACTTCAAGGGCTGCATCCAGGATCTGAGGATTAACAACAAAAGACTGCAGTTCTATCCAATATCAACTCAGGTAGAATCGTACAACCTGGAACAACTCATCAGCATTGCAGAAGGATGCAGCAGTGACAACGCCTGTGCTGTGAGTTATGGCAGTGCTGCCATATCGATAACGCTGTTGTGCATGAGCTGCTACCCCTTGCGGCCCTGGTGTCTGCACTAACACTGAAAGAGTGCTTTATAATTAATTGATACTGTCTTCTCTGCATTAGGTGAACCCCTGTCTTAACGGGGGAGTGTGTTACTCCATGTGGGATGATTTCATTTGCAACTGCCCCCCCAACACTGCAGGGCGGCGCTGTGAGGAGGTGAAATGGTGCGAGCTGTCTCCCTGCCCAGCTGCTGCAATGTGTCAGCTCCTCTCTCAGGGTTTTGAATGTAAGTAACCTGATAACAGGTTCCAGTCATGCATAATGCATGTCCTGAAAGTACATCATCAGGGAGGAATAAAGACTCTTTAAGAATTCATTTCCCATTCATGGCACATGCAAGCATTTGGAAGAATTTACAAGTAATGTGCAAGCCCCTCATATAGCATATAACTGACATCCACTGAAGACATCATCAGCACTGCACGTCCCTTTAGGGGACTCAATGGTGCACACACAGTTTTAATTACAGCACTGTTGATTACAGCAGGGAACACAGTAGAGGCAGGGATCCTGCATGGGATTCCTCTAAGGCGTGGTAATCCCTGGTCAGATTAACTCTGCTGCCACATGGCTGTGGTAGTTTATGATGACATGTCTTCCTGGAGCAGTCACATGTTCACAGAGGGGAGGGGAAAAACAGCTTTTTAAACAGTTTTTGAGCTAATTTGCTGTTTAAATAAAAACAAACGGTAAGGACAGTGGGGTTATTTCACACTGGATGTTTTGGGAATTATGTTTTCGTTGAAGTTATTAAGGCTCAGTCAGAATAAAGTGGAATCATCTCCTTCTGTACGCCAGTACAAATCAGTTTCCGCTGAGGCAGAGTTGGTATGTTTGTATTTGCTATGCTGCCAGGCTACTGTCAAGTGTGGTTGAACTTACAGAGTCCTGAAAAAAGACATTAGCTTAATTAAACTCTAACCTTGTGACTACACTAGGAACTTCCCGCTCACAGGGTGCACTTTGTAAAAGCAGACCAGACTGTTTTTTAATTAAACATGAGCAGTATGCAGTTCTTAAAGAAACTGGTTTAACGCTTTATAATACAGCGTGCAACTCAGCATGTAATTCCCCTGTAATTTAATGGAATGTCAGTGTTTTTTTTATTTGATATTACAATGTAATTATAATAACCTACACATTCATAAAGGTAGGAATGCTAGAATAATGCTTTTAGAGGACGCAAAGAAATAATTGTTGTAAATAAATTGAATAAGTCTGTAAGTAATTTTTAGTAATTAGTAAGTAACTTTACATAGTGCCACAATTCTGGGTATTTTACAGGAAAGGGGATAAGTCATACTCTAAGTAATTGCTGCTCTACGTGCAGCATAATTTCTTGGTAATTTGACAGTAAAACCAATAACATGTCCCAATCTTACATTGTAAGTAGACTGTAGTTTTAAGGGTATTTTATGGAGTGGATTAGCCTTGACTAACCTCAAGGTACTTTACGGGGTTTGAGACACTCCTTTTGAGAGATGTGAACAGTGATTTTGAAAGAAAGAAAATTAAATTCACATAGGCCTGCAAATTTAGATGGCATTTATTTTTTGTTTTAGCATTTGTAAGGGAGAAAAGTTCTTCTCACATCTATGTTGGATAACTGAAAAGGAAAAAGGACAATCGAGTAATACAAAATCTACTGTGTACATGTGTTAAAAATAAAGGAAATTGGGAAAAGATTCATTTGCTCTATAATATGGCCCACGCCCCAAAATGTAGAGCATATTTACAATGGGTTGTGTCAAACTTTCAGCCACAGGGAGGACTAAGAGCAATGTGGTGTTAGGTTACTCTTCAAGGCCTGAAAACATGAGTCTTTAATGTTCAGGGGGGACTGTAGTCTGTATGGGTGTGATGCTTTGAGACTGCAACAAGTAAGCTGCTCCTCCCTGTCTCTGCTACAGGCTTGTCTAATGTGACATTTCGGCTTGGAAGCAGCATTCCACAGTACCGGAGCAATGGAAAGATTAAGCGCAGCCTGACCAGTGTCTCCCTCAGCTTCCGCTCAAGACGGCTTGCTGCCACATTACTGCATGCACACAAGGACTCAAACTACCTGACGGTCTCTCTCCTGAACTCTCATGTGGTCATGGATCTCCAGGTTGGGGGTGACAAGGACAACGTGTCTATTCAAAGCCAGACTCAGTTCAGTGATGGAAAGTGGCACACTGTGAAGCTCAGCTTGGAAACCCAGGCATCGACCTCCAGTTGGATCATGGTCGTGGATGGAGGAAAGGAGGCCATTAGCATGCCCAAAACAGCTGTGGGTGACCTGGAGTTTCTCGGCAAGGAAGCGGACATCTTCCTGGGTGGTCTAAGCCTGAATGCTGGAGTGGATCTGTCTGGCTGTCTGGGTCCTGTCGAGATTGGGGGGCTTCTTCTCCCTTTCCACCCTGATACAGAGCTGAACCTGCCCAGACCTCAGGAGGAGCAGTTTTTGAGGATAAACAGCAATGCTCCTCTGCTGTACGGCTGCTGGGGAGCCAGTGTTTGCACACCTAACCCTTGCAGGAACGAGGGTGTCTGCGAGGACCTGTTTGACCTGTATCAGTGCACGTGTTCCTCCGAGTGGACGGGCCACCTGTGTCAAGACTCGACAGACCCCTGCATCTCCGGGCCCTGTCTCTACGGCAACTGTGTCAGCCTACCTGGAGGGTATAAGTGTGCGTGTGAGCAGGGGTACAGCGGCGAGCAATGTGAGGTAGAAGTCGATATGTGTGAAAAAAGCAATTGCAGCCACGGCGCCACGTGCCTCAAAGGCTTCCAGACGTACTCCTGTCTATGCCCTCAAAATATGACCGGCCAGTACTGCGAGTGAGTTCCTCAAGAGTTGATTTCAATGTCACCAGAGATAGCAATGTCACCAGTTGTGCTGATTTGCAAACTTCTCTATTACAGCGAGAAACTCCCTGAAATCCCATGGTACATCGAGACCAATCCGTAAGTGCTTTTACATCAAATTCAACACACTTCACTTAACCAAGTAAACAACAAATCAGCCATTTCTGAATTAAACAGTGTTTACTTTCTCTCTTCTGATGTTTGCCCAGACTTCCTCAGTTGCCCGTGTCTACATGCACGGGTACACGGTGGAACTACAGCTGCTTTAATGGAGGACGCTGCTCCGAGGCTGATGATGCTTGTTACTGCCTGCCTGGCTTCGCGGGACAATGGTATGACATGCATAATGATAGTTAATTTGCACGCAACTTGTAATTTTAAAAGTCCATGTCAGTGCAGCTACTGCCCCCAAGTGGCCAAAAACAGAGCTTTTTTAAATTTTCCTTTCAGGTGTGAGAAGGACGTGGATGAATGTGCCTCTGACCCGTGTATGAACGGAGGTTTCTGTGTCAACTACGTGAACAGTTTTGAGTGCGTGTGCGACATGAATTACTCGGGGGTTCACTGCCAAATAGACGTCAGCGACTTCTACTTGTACCTCTTCCTGGGCCTGTGGCAGAACCTCTTCCAGCTCGTGTCCTACCTCGTGATTCGTCTCGACGACGAGCCAGAAATTGAGTGGGGGTTCCAGATCAACGATTAGACCCTCTTTATGATGAATAAAATCAGACCTAGCTCGATGTGAAGGGTTAATCAGTCACAACAGCACATCTACTGGAGGAGATCTGCAACATCTTTGGGCTGTATGAATCAGTTTTATCTCTTCCTGTGGGAACATACACGTCCACAGACATTGCGAGCAAATATATCTACCTACATAGTCTCCGTGGAAAGGGGAAACTGTTCTCCTTTGTGGCCTCTTGTGATTTAGGTTGATAAACCAGGTGTATCTGCATTAATCTACATAATACCTGCAGTATTTAAGTGGTCCGTGTTGCAGATACACAGCTCTTGGTTTGCACTCGTAAACATGAGACTTTTATGAATGTTTGAATTTTTTATGAAGACAATTTTTTTTAAATCTCAGCTTTACAACGAGCTGCTAACGAGGAACAGTGGCTGTTGATATACGTTATGTATTCGTGTAATGTACTGACAGGGTCAGCAATAGAGATGTGTCTGTTGTGAACAGGTTTATTTGGTTATGTTGAACAATACATACTCCATCGTGTTTTTGACAGTGTGTGAATCTGGTTCTAATACTGGAAACTACACTTTAGAGAGCTCTGTGTGTGCCTTAAATATCCACTTTCTGATCTGTGCGACAGCTTTTCTCTCACTGGGGTTTTGTAACGGTTCCTCGCATAGTTATAATCAAGTGGATGAAACTGAAATTACAATATATGTATCTAAGACGTATTTACAAATATTTATGTAACGTAATATAAAATAAGTTGTCCTGCATACAGTATCTGATCTTGAAAGGGAACCCATTATGCTTTTCCTTCATTTCTCAAACAGCATCTACAATTGTGGATGCTCCTGTTAAACATGGATAGAGACTGAACTGGTGAGGTCAGCAAATGCAAACGTGAGTTAAACACTCACTTTTATGCATTTGTTTTTCTACTTTTGGCACTGTGTGATGTGATATGCCTAATATGACTATCAGGCACACCTGAGGGGCTGCAAAAGGTCCAATATGTGATTAAAAAAAAAGGATCATATTGAAATATGAATCATGCAAACCTACTCTGAGTCACAGGAAAAAAAACATAGATGGAAATGAGCATTAAAGGTCTCTTTTAGGAGAAACAAATGTTAATAAATGTGAAATGTTTGGAAAATGACAGTTTTTATTTAAATCCTTTGTATACATATTGCTCATCTGAAACAGGCACATTCAAGAAAACACTACTTCAATTCACTCATCTGGTGATAACAGGTCAAATCTGATGCTAACAATGGTGCCAATAAGATTCACAGAAACATAGTAGCTGCCAAACGGACACAGGACAGGACAGACTCCGTATGGCTCCAGGTAAGTCCACTCGTCTTCTCCTCTCAAAGACATGCTTGATTAAATACTGATCATATGTAGTAGTTACCAAAATGGATGAAAATGTAACCTGACGAGTGAATTATATTTCGCAGCAGGGATCGTATTTTCACATTATATACATAATGTAAGGCCGCTGTGGAGCTGCTACCACAATCACACCCTACACGATGTTGTCTGTGAAGGTTCTCAGTCATCCTTGGACCAGGTCATCGTAGTCCAAGGAGCTTGGAAAGAAAAGCATCTGGACTTCTTTAAGTTGCTTAATATGTTATTTTTATACCAAAACACATCCATCCAACAAGTTAATGACTCATCAGTCCTGTTCATGGAGCTTACAGTCGCAGAGCTCTTTGTAGATCCTCTTTCGTATCTTTGGTATGTCTTTTTGTGAGAAGTGGAGGGGTCTTGTCAGAGCAAGGCATCTAGAATACTGTAAAAGAGCAATATCATGTAGTGAGCAAGCAACAGAAACAAATCTGAAACGATCATGTACGCGAACAAAGTCGCACATACCTCCAGAACAAAAACTCCGCAGTCGTTCTCGTTGGTCTGCTGCGGGACTTTCTGCGAGGAGCAGCAGGGGGAGACAGCACATCGTGTCAGTGAGAGTGAGCGTTCAAACAGGTAACAGTTTAAACCAGGACGACGTACCTCATCGAACGCCACCGTCCAACCGCTTTCAAAAGCAGTTTGCTTCTTTTCTTTTGCTTCGGTCATCAAGTATTTCAGGATGTTCTGTTGAGAGGAAAACGTTTAGAAAGAAAAAGTATTTTGTCAAAGTAACTGCGTGTACGTGAAGTGTGTAATTACCCTTCCAACTTTCTGGAGCCCGTTCCCTTGAGAGTCATAAAGGCAGATTTTCTTTTGGACGATGTCTGCAGTCACCAAACACCAGTGAACCTCCAGATGGATAGGCACCAAAAGAAGTCTCTTAGAAAACAAATCCACCTGGAGGAGACACACGAGATCACAGCCACCCATCCCACCCACTCTTTAGTTCTTTAGAGAGACGTTTTTCATACTTTTCATTGCATAGAAATAAAAGTTATGTTAGTTCTTTTTGCTTCTGGGAGAAACATGGCAATAGAAAGCTGCATGACTAACAAGGGTATCACATCATTTCCATCTAAGAGCTCACCTGCTTCGTCCATCGCTTAACACCATCGTATCCTTTGGTCATCAGCTGCCGGTGGAAGAAACTGTTGAGAAAATGGACCTAAAAGCGAAGACAAACAGAAATCATCAGTTTATAACAATTAAAAATACGTAGATTTAAAAGTTCTAGGATCAAGCATCGCTTTCAAGTAATAGGATAAATATTGGAACGATATCTATAGTGTTGTCTCATATTGGGGTACCAGTACTCCTAGGGGTAGTCCACAGCACTACATGGGCTACTAGCAAGGAACCTGGGGCCTACTGCACCAGCATAAGGTCTAACTGTAGGTCTGTGGATTTCATCTCCATATCTAACAGCACTCAACGCAGCACTGGCTAACAAGCTGAGCCATGTTTGACGCTCAGAGGCTATTCGTCACCAGAGCATCACTGACCGATGGCCTAACCAATCATCCTGGCTGATGCTGCAGAGAGTATCACATTTGGATGATATCTTCAGACTCAGGTCTGCTACACAAGTTCAGTGAATCTGCTCTCATGTGTGAAAAGCGACGGGTGCCAGTGGTCGACTTGCCCGTTCTGGTGATCTGTGGCACCGAAAGCCAGTCGAGCTGCACAAAGATCATCTGTGAGCTCCAACTAAAGGACATTAGGTTCTCATGCCACCCTCATAGAGAGCAGCTGGAAGTCATTTTGTGGGGCTCCTGCTCCTCCTTGTACAGAGGAGCAGAAACTGTTCCTGAAACTGGCTTGATTCCCTCTCCAGCTCTCCTCCTCCTCCATGCCTGCCTGCCCGGCAGGGTGACAGCAATACTCTGTCAGCCTTTTACAGCGGAGGGGTAAGAAGCATTTTAAACAGTCTGGAGTAAATAAACTGACCTCGTTAAATAATATAGAAATACATACAGCCTTATAGTCCCTTTATTGAAAAACTCAGGTAGGTGAAATCTTTCCTCGCTTAGCGTTCGAATGCAAGAAAAATTCCAGCATTTTTAGATCTTCATTTAGAGCTTTGTTTAATTACCTTGTGATGGGAAGAATCCATGATCAGTTCCCCGTACATGTTCATAACCTTCAACAGAAACAACAAATGCGTACACACACCCGTTACATTGATCTTAAACATTCACACTCCAGTGAATCCAGTAAAGCATGGCGTGTTTGGTGTTATAGATGATGCTAACCTGGTCGTTGAGCCAGTTCTGATCTGCCAGCGTCAACAAATCGTCCAGAGTCAACGTGTGTTTCTTGTAGACCACCTGAAAAGACGGGACGGGCTTCTGGAGGATCGCAGCTCGGTATCTGGTAACCTCGGAGAGGACTGTGTTTTTCCTGAACAGACACAAACAGGCAACGCTCAGAAAGCTCCCACTTACTCTTTACCACAACAACAGAATTCTGATTTACCTGTCACTTAAACCAGTGTAAAACTTCCCCTTTAGATGCCTCAAGACGTCGTTCTTACGTAAGGGGATTAAGCTTCCATATTTCATGTAGAAGTCATCAAGAAACTCTGGAGAAACACAGAAACTCTTAACAAACGGCCCAGAGAAGAAAGTTGCACCAAATGTTAACGATGCACATACCGTGGATGTCCTTTGTCAGTGCGTTCAGGCTGACATCAGTGTGAGGGGATACTGTTTTTTTACTACTGATGGTCTCATCAGTATCTGTGACTGTACTCTGGTCCTGGCCTGGAGTACCAGCAGTCTGTGCTGATGGGCTGCCAACCTCGAGTCTTTGTGCAGGAATTGTTCCTGGTACCCTGCTCTGTGTGACGCCTTCACATGTGTAACTGTCTGCATTTACTGAAGATTGGATACTATGACAGTGTCTTAAAGGCTCTCTAATTTCACTAATGTGTACCAAAGTTTCTCCTGTAATGGTTTCACCATCAGTACCTGCAGCAGCATCTGTGTTCACATCCTGGTTCTGTCTTTTACGGGGAGCCTCTGAACCTCCAGTATCACATCCAAGAGCTGACACAAGGACTGATGTTTTTGCTGCATTCAGCGTGTGGTACGCTTTCCTTTTATTTTTTTGTGTCTTTAAGCTGAGGCCAGGGCTCGAGCCAAAGCGTTTTTTAGCTCTAAATATCCCAAAGTGGCACTTCTCTCTCCACTTCCTCCACATCCAAAGCTGTAGTTTACAGTACAAGCGCCTCTTGGCTCGCCTGGACATGTGAGAGACCCCATTGATTAAAGAAATGGATCCCTTCCTCCTCTTCAAGTATTTCGCTTTGCTCCGCTGGCTCTGTGCTCGGTGCATTTGGCAGAGAGTGAAGAACGCTTTCCGGAGAGCCAAGTGTGAGCGAGACGGCTCAAATGTAGCAGCATTTAGCAACAAACCAACACACGGAGCTACATGGTTTCCGGGCCATGATCCAGCCGCTGCTAGCTGAGACAATTTCACCTTGAAGTGGAAAAGTGAAGTGACATGAGGTCTGAAGAATTCACAATTTGACACGATCCTCACAGCTTACTTAGGGGTCCCTGTCCTGGCTTTGGTTTCACAGTCTGACCATCTGCTGCGACACAGAACAAAAGTTTGATTACACATGAGCCTCACTTTGATGAAAAAGGATTTCATAAATAGATCTGATCCTACGGTGAACCGATCAGTGGCTGAACGCTGGTAAATTCTTCTCAGGTATAATCGTGCATATGGACTAATTACTTACTGCTTCTTTTACCAAGGCAAATGATCTGAACAGGTTTCCATCACAGTTGTTGCTTTTGCACTTGCATCAGCTCTTTATACTGAGAAGGAGGCCTTTTTCAGAAGTTGTCAGAGGTCTGAGAGTTACAGACCTGCCTGCAGGTGTGCGTGTGCAGCACATGTCCCCACATAGAAAGACACATTTTTATTTTTACAAGCAATATTATTTTGTTACCTCCAGGCTGTCGGAGCGGGTACAGGTCGCTGTTTTGCCCGCCTTGAATTGCTTTCTTCCAGACACGTGTTTCCAATCACAGACCCTTGCTAAGAAAAAAAAAAAGCCGGCGATGTTTAAAGACACCCAACAATTGGCTGCAACAAACGAGCAGCTAGCCACACACTCACGTAGCCTCGCAGTTTCCCCCTCGTTTGGCTCAATGAAACCTCGAAGCGGAGAAAGCTCTCCGCGGACACGTCCTGTCTGTGTGTGCGTTCACATAAATCAGAGCGTTTTTTATTCAGAACACGGCGTTTGGAGCTAAAACTCTTTAGCTTACTTAGCATTCAGGTTAGCCGATGCAAGATTGGATCACGCAGACGGACGCAACGTGAGCGACGTCTTGCTGTGATTGGTTGTTAGACTTCGGCTTCATCCAATCCGTTGACCGTTAACAGTCACATGTGGTCACGTGCCCCTCTCCTCCTGACCAATCAAAACACAATATTCTTCTTTAGACGTCCGTTTAGTTACATTAACGTGTGTCACTGCCCCCTGCAGGCCCTCTCTGTGCGTTCAGGGATTTTATTTTATAGAAATTTTATAGAAACAAGTGTTACAACAAATCTTGATAACCCGGGTAAATATACCGTATCTTCAACTTCAACTTATACATCCCTTTACTTTGCAAAATAAGACCACAATAAGTTCTTCTTTCTAGTTTCCATTACTCTCAACACTCTTACCTCTTATGCTTTTTCATCCATCATCCATTTCTGTTTTGTCTTTAAAGTTGATCTTGCAATATCATTAAAACACCAGTCAAAGAAATCATGTCTCATTAATAAATACAAAGCTACAGAAACATCAGAATAAAAAATGTCTTGTTTGCCTTCCAACCTTCTGCAGTCATTGACTATTAAACAATTCCAGAATCCACAAAATTAAACATGAAAATGATAAGCCAAACAAAAACATTATGGACTTCCCTGCAGTCTCTGCACGTAGCAGAGGCTGCAGGAAGTCTTTTAAAAATGAAGTCTCTGCCACAAGATTTCAATTTTAAAAGCAGTTGGGAAAAATCTAAACTATTTTCAGGAGAAGCCAAACAAACTTGGGAGGTTGTTTTTGTGGCAGGCTGCTACTAACAATGTGGCCTAAAGATACAGTTTAAAGGGCTCATTCAAAGCTAAATCTAAAGAAATGGCCGTGGCTCGAGACGTTTGCACGGTACTGTAACATATCTGTGATTTAATGCTGAATGGAAGTGACCGTGTGTTTTTACTAAAGTTATTAAACCTCAAAGCTTTGTGAAGTATTCTAGAGGGAATGGAAAAACTCTGCGGCGGTCCTCAGTCTGCACTTTATTGCTCATTTGAGAAAACATTTGAAATCTTCTCATCAGTATCTCTGTTTGCGGCCTGCTGCTGACCTTGAGTGACACTGGTGTAATAAGCAGATGGTCGCTGTCCCCCCCCAAAACCTGGCAAACATCCTGTTTTTTTCTTTTTTTTAGTATCATTGAGCAAGTCCGCAGATCCCTGCTGACAGTGGGGCCCAGCTCTGTAGATGACCAGCGTGACCTCTGTTGAGGGAGACAGCTGGTTACACAATACGAGTGAACCCAAAGATCTTCTCACATGTAATATTTGATATATATTCACGGCAGACATAGAGACAGGTGTCAGTATATGTTGCAGGAGTGTGACACTAAAACTGATTTGAACTAAAGGCTGCTCGTCCCACGCTAGACTTTGTGAGTTTCCATTTGCTTTGGCAGTTATCCTTTAAAAAAAAAAAAAAAAAAAAAAAAAAGAGCAGCACCATGTGACGCAAGAGTCAGGAGGGATGAACATGGTGTTTAACTTGGCTCTGTTTTCATGTTTAAAGTACAGGATATATAAGCAGCGACCTGCACCAGCTCTGCCTCTCATCTTTACCAGCGTCTGCTCGTCTGTGATACCTTATTTTTGTTGCATTTCACACAGAAATGAATCTCCTGAGCTTCACTGTGGTGCTGGGACTGTTGGTGGGGACATGGGCTCAACCCATCGTGCGAAGGCCTCTGTGCGACTCCCCCGAGGCGGAGGAGGCTGCTCTGGTGGCGCAGGATTACCTCAACGCCCAGCACCATCATGGCTACAAGTATGTACTGAACCAGATCGACGACATCAAGGTCTACGCGAAGGTAAGTCAGCAGGTGGAGGTGCTGTTTAGTTACATACAGAAATGTGTGAACACAGTAGAAAAGAATAATGTTTACTGGGCAGAGAAGAAGGATAAACACTAAGTGTAGCAGTCCATACTGCATCATGTTATAGACAGTTTTGTTTATGGTGCCCCTCTCTTTCTAACTTTTTAGGACATTTTCAGACTAAATCAAAAGCAGTTATGTGCTCTATTTTTGCTAATAGGAGCTCTTATATGTTCACCTGCATCTGGAATAATATATACAGCAGAATTTAGTCAATTACCATCTTATGCACTACATTTTTTAAAAGTAATGTAACAATTGTGCAGTGATTTGTATATATTTTTGCTTATTCAGCCAGACGGAGATGAATACGACATGGAAGTTGACCTGCTGGAGACAGACTGTCACGTGTTGGACCCGCTGCCTCTTGCCAACTGCACAGTCAGGCCCAAAGTACAGACGGTGAGACGCAGAAGCTCTCAGGCTTCGACTCCTGTAATTCAGTCGATATTAGTTCTGATCAACCTACTTTGATTCTTCGTTCTCTTCCAGGCGGTAGAAGGAGACTGTGATGTGGTGCTGAAGAAGGTTGGCGGTGTTCTGAAGATGCTCAAGTGCAAATCATAAGCATGCTCATCCAAATGTCAGAACACAGCATCATACTATGAGGTAAACGATCACCACCCAACACCAACCAACACAATCTCTCTATCCCCAATTAAATTCAATATACCTCCTTACCAATATTATATATCAATTAACACACCATCCATAATCAACAAGGTATCACAGATGCTGCTCTCATCCAAATGATTACAAAGAACAAACCACAGCAGTGTCCATACATACTGCATGTGTCAATAACCTGTATGTGACTTTCCTGCTCGACTTGTAGTATCCACAGAGGATTTGTGTTTGGGCTGCCCCAGCCTCCTTCCCCTCAATAACACCGATGCGCTGGATTTTGTCCATGCCTCTCTGACAACCTTCAACAACATGACTGTGAACACGACACACGTTCTTCTCGAGGTTGGAAGGTTGTCATCACAGGTCAGACAGTCAGGATACTTTTTACTAGATGTAACACAGCTGCATGCTTTAACCTGCAGCTTTCAGTTCATCAGTGCTGTTTAATACTCTCAGGTTGTGTCTGGTGGGCCCATCTTCATAACAGAATATGTGGTTGTTGAGGGAAACTGCACCGAGGTTCCCTGCGTGCCTCTCAACGATGCCATGGCTGTGAGTACACAGTAGTAAAAGCACTCAGTTTGTTTTCAGGCCTGTTGATCTGATCTGAGATGGAGAAATGTTCAATCAGGTCACCAGATGTTGAAAATGAACAAAACTGAGAGCTGTGCCTCTCTCTCCAGGCTCGTGGGATTTGTACAGCCAAAGGTACAATCGCCCAGCACAGTGTGGACTGCAAGATGTTCTCCACTCTGGTAAAATACTGCATCTGACTTCTAATATGTTCTGATTCATGAAGACAAAACAACATTCACCATCTAACGTTCACACAGAAAACATTAAGAACTGTTTTTTCTCTCACTGATGTCATTTTTTTAGATTCCCATTGTAGATGCCAACAGCACTGCAGCTGCAGCACATGAACCACTACCGCCAGTGGTTCATGTGCACACACACGGCCTGTCACACAAGCACGGCCACAGCCACCACAAACTGACGGCTCTCCACAACCCCCATAAAAACGTCCTGTTATCTGCAGAGTCAGCAGAATCAGATGAAGTTGTACCTGTCGTCCCTACTGCTGCTGCTCCAGCTGCAGATCCAGCTGCAGACCCTGCTCCAGCTGCAGACCCTGCTCCAGCTGCAGACCCTGCTCTTGCTGCAGATTCTGACTCAGCTGGAGAATCTTTATGGAGTAAGGAACAACCTCTTCACTTCAGGAAGAGAGATGTATCTGCTGCAGCTGCTGCTGTGGTTGTTGCTCCTGCTGTTCAAACAGGACCAGTTACTCCCGTGCCAGTCTGCCCAGGAAGAGTCAGATTCTTCTAAGTGTCCAAGTCTCACAGACTCTATACTTGCTTTCATTTGTAGCAGAGCACCTTTGATACATTAGCCATTTCCAGTAGATGTAACAAAACACCAACCAATGAGAAATAATTCATTGTTTTAACTGTCAAATCAGACAAGCTTCTCTGTCAAATTGTCTGTAAAGATGTTGAATAAATCTCAAGTGAATTTACAGGGTTAATGAGGACACACTGATCATTTGTACTGTAGTCCTTGCCGTCATTCTGCAAAGATTTCAAAAGTCCACAGTGCTGTTTGCCTGTTGTGTTGACTCATGCCAACGACCCTCCTGTGAACCGGCTGACATTTCTGATACAGCCATGAACAACAGCAGCTTTTCCTCTGCACATCCATGCTCAACACAACTCAACATTTCAGAAATGAATGAAAACACCAGGATACTCATACATCCAAGTATGAAAGAGTTCACACTTCATAATCATAAGAGGCTATTTAAAGATTTCAATGTGAAAATGTTGATAAGATATTTTATCCCATCGACCTGAGTTTCTCAGGTTACAGACAGACAAACATACAGGTCAATGCTGGTGAATATGGGCAAAGTCTATTAGTGAATTTACAAGAATGGATCAATATTCAGAAAGCTGCAGTTCATGGTAAAGGACAAATTAGGTAGACAGCCTCAAAAATGCTGTGAACCCTCTGAGTCTAAAAAGCGCTATGATGCCCCCACGGGCTAAACTGATAAGAGAAGCAGCCAAATAAAGAAAAAGTTGTCCTTGGTTACCCACACACGAAGAGATAAGATGATTTTTATACCCAGCTGCTCTAACACCCACTTTCCAGATGTTTTAGACAGTTGTTTTGAACCCATAAACATCAAATTCTCTTAAAAAAATTAAAGCACAATTTTGGTTACTGAGCCCGTAATGAGGCATTCACAAGAGTCCAAACAGTAAGGTTGTGATGTTGGTCAGTATCCTCCGGACCCTCATTTAGTTTCCTTTAATTTATATGGAAAACCTGGAAGTTGTGGGGCAGCCACCTTGAAAGGTTTGGAAGCTTGATGAGGATCAAGTGAAATAGTGGGTTTATACTCACTTTTGCTCAGTGTTACTGTTTGCCCTCTATTTCCAGAGTGTACAACCCATCCTGAACAGAAATATACATGTTTTTTCCTCTTAAAGGCAGAGAATCAAACAGATATGCACACCGTATCGTTTCCTATAGACAGGTTGAATAATGAGCAGAGATGACCACACCTTCAGGATGTCCGACTGTGCTGAAAGCACATCTGTTTGAGGCCAGAGTTCATGGCTCCCAGCTACCGCTCACTGTAAACTTCAACCTATTAAACAGTAACTTTCCACTTAATAGAATTTACTGGATTCTTAGAGTCACCCTTTTCCAAATCAAAAATCATTTAGATGCCAAAGGAAGCTTTCATACTGAAAACACATGCACTGCTCCTCAATTACCACAGCTAATGATATAACAGCTCGTTAGACTGAATATATTCATTTTTTCTTTATTGTTTATACTGAGCACTGCTGTTAACAGAGAAGGACTCATTTTAATCACTGCAACATTTAAATGTTTGTAACAAATTGTGGCTCAGGCCATTGTACAAGTCTACATGAATTAAATGAGTAAATGAATTAGCTTTAAATGATGAACTGGGACAGAGTACACAGACAAGTGACACAAAACTGAAACAAACGTGTCCGATCATGAGAAAAACTTCCCTCATGAATCCTGTAACAGAAAATATGACTGAACAGAAGGTTTTGCTTCTGTCCTGCAGATGTCTTCCTGCGACACCGCTGAGGCTGGCCTTAAGACTTTTATTGCACATGTTGTGACATTAAAAAAAGAGGGACACGAGTCCTTTAATGGGAGTAAGACGTAAGCTGACATGCACTACATTAGAGCCTAACATAACTTAGTCTTTGTAAAAGTCATGCAGAGTTTGAAAAAGGAGTTGGAGCAGAATCCAGGTAATGTTTATGTATTTAGTGCTGGTCTTAAACATGAAACAGGACTTTTTTTTTTAAATGGGGAGACGAGGGAAATTAAATTTAGCTTTAATTTTGGAGACGGGAGGTCCACTTTGCTTTTATGAGTATATACAGCAGAATTTAGTCAATTACCATCTTATGTGCTACATTTTTTAAAAGTAATGTAACAATTGTGCAGTGATTTGTATATATTTTTGCTTATTCAGCCAGACGGAGATGAATACGACATGGAAGTT
>NW_024582618.1:470287-472981 GCF_018398535.1 Haplochromis burtoni | reverse complement strand
CGTGCCAGTCTGCCCAGGAAGAGTCAGATTCTTCTAAGTGTCCAAGTCTCACAGACTCTATACTTGCTTTCATTTGTAGCAGAGCACCTTTGATATGTGAGCCATGTCCAGTAGTAGCAGTAGGAATAATTTGTTTTAAACTGTCAAATCAGACAATCATCTGTGTAAAACTGAATGTCATGCTGATCATTAAATCTTCAGTCAGTGTGTTTAGAAATCAAAACAATCGACTATGTCAGTACATTTACAGGCCTAGTGAGCACACTTATATGTACCATGATGCATTCAGTCATCCCTGCAAAGTCTTTCAGAACAAGTGCAGAAGTTTACAGTGCATTCAATCCTGCTGTGAACCCGCTGACACTTCTCATACAGTCATGGAAGAAGAACATACACACACACACACACACACACACGCTTTTTAAAGATTTCATTACACAGTATATTTTACTGACAAACATTGTGTGCTAAAACAAATGAGAGCAGTGGAACACTTGATTTTCAAGTTCACCACACAAGCACTCATCCACCCACCCCCAGGCAACTGTTTATGAATGGGCAAATTCCATTTATTGCATTTACGAGAACGGATCAATGCATATCATGCTAAAGCACAAACAAGCTGGACAAACAGGTTCAAAAAAGGCTGTGTACCTTCCAAGTGTAAGAAGCGGATATTATGGCCCCACTGGGTAAACTGATTGCAAAAGCAGCCAAACAGAGGTCGTCCGTCACGACCTACGTCACAGCAGATATGAATTCTATGCCCTTCTGCCCAACACACACTCCAGAAAAAAAAAAGTTCAAAGCACACGTTTTGGGTAGTTGCACTATTTATTCACATTGCTAGAAATTGCTGCTTTCATGCTTCCAACTTCAATGCTTCTTCTGAAGGAGTTCAAGAGACATTCGTATGAGTCCAAACAACAAGGGTAAGGAGTTCAACACCTGCCTCAGCTACACACTACCACCGGCTTAGTGATCAGCTTCTCAGCCCCATCCTTGAAACATCTTTTGAGCATTATGGGGTGGAAACCTGTTGCTGGAGCCTAAAGGAGTCGAGAAGTCTTTAAAGGATTCGTGGAATTTTAGCTTTAACTGTGCTGCACCTAAAGGTGGCTTGTAGAGGGGAAATATAAGTGGAGGGCCATCCGTAGTAGGAGAAAGGAATGGCAGACCGGAATTGTTAATGTCATCATTATCCTCATTTTCATTTTCATTATCATCATCATCATCATGGTTAGCATTACCAGGCGAGGGAGTGGGAATACCTTCCTCAAGCCACTTGGAGAGTTGTTCATTTCCCTGCAGGGGCTTAAAATTCAGTGGAGTCTGATGTTTACCATTCTGCTCTTTTGCAAGATTTTGGGTCATAAAATTTAAATCAACAGTCGGATCTCTGTAAAGCTCAGAGGAATCCACGAAGCTGTTGGGCTCCCTGCCTGGTGGTTCACGCTGTAGCAGCACATAATTCCCAGAATAGAAATTTAGAGTCTGCTCATGTTTGGAGTTTGAGTCACTTATGAATGGTTTTAAATTGTTCGGGAACACAGAGTTGTTATAAGTGGATACAGGAGCGTGCTGAAGCCTATCGAAAGGAACCATAAAATGATCAAGTTCCTCTCCAGGTGATTTATTGTGTTGCTGCTGTGAATTTGGGTTGTTAGACATAAAATTAGGCCACGTTGGACGGCTCAAGTTCCCAGTCAATAGTTGACCGTTTACCTGCACTGGGGACTTAATGTTATTCAGCTGATATCGCCCTGCTGGGTCATAACCTGAAGGCAGAGGTTCTGAGGATTGGCTGTGTAGATACGGCCAGCGGGCATGCAGTGAATTAGGTGCGGGGTTCACGCGGTTCAGTGGTTCATGATTTGCAGTCCAACTTGGATCATTTCCTCGCGGTGTAGTATGGTTGCCATCTGGTGGCTGTAAATATAATTGCTCCACATTTTGAGCTGGAAAGGGGTGCAGTGAGAGGGGCACAGAGGTGTAAGATGAGGCAGATTGTGCTGCTTCAGTCGGCTGTTGAGGAAGTCTTGCAGAACCCACGCCAAACTCAAAATATGAAGCTGTAGGTGGAAATGAAAGATCTGGAAAAAAGTGAGGCACATCTGCATAACTGCCAACTCTAGCTGGAGTAATATGGAGAAGCTGATAAAAAGTCATTTGTGTACAGCAGTTAGACAAGGAGCACACAGGTTGCATATATGCAGAGCTGAGCTGAGGATCTTGCGGGGCTGTATAACTATTGACAGTTATTGGAATTGCAGATTCAGGATGTTTTTGGTCACTGGGTTTAGCAGCACCCTGTGGCTGCAAATAGGTAGCAGAGGGTAATGTCACAGGCTGTAGCAGCTGGAGCTGCTGTGGGTAATAGAGCTGGTTAAGTAGGTGATGCATCTGACCCTGTGGATATCTGAGAAGAGGTGGTGTGCTTTGGACTGGATTTTCCTCATTTGTTCCAGCTGGTGTCTCAGATATTTGACAAAGTTTGTGCACTTGTCCCAAAAGACTTTCAGCTGCTGATGCCAAAGCAGCATTTGGATTTCTGGCAGGCTGATTTTCAGGGCACAAGTACATTTGCTGGTGTACCTGACGCTGAGGGGCTTCAGGCTGTGGTGGCTGAGGAACAGTGGAGGGGTTTGTAGCAGGCTGTACTTCGGGCTTTGGTTGGGGGTAGAAGTGATAGAG
>NW_024582618.1:442639-470267 GCF_018398535.1 Haplochromis burtoni | reverse complement strand
ATGGAAGTTGACCTGCTGGAGACAGACTGTCACGTGTTGGACCCGCTGCCTCTTGCCAACTGCACAGTCAGGCCCAAAGTACAGACGGTGAGACGCAGAAGCTCTCAGGCTTCGACTCCTGTAATTCAGTCGATATTAGTTCTGATCAACCTACTTTGATTCTTCGTTCTCTTCCAGGCGGTAGAAGGAGACTGTGATGTGGTGCTGAAGAAGGTTGGCGGTGTTCTGAAGGTCATTGCATTCAAGTGCAAATCAGAGGGTAAAGATCACAGATGCTGCTCTCATCCAAATGATTACAAAGAACAAACCACAGCAGTGTCCATACATACTGCATGTGTCAATAACCTGTATGTGACTTTCCTGCTCGACTTGTAGTATCCACAGAGGATTTGTGTTTGGGCTGCCCCAGCCTCCTTCCCCTCAATAACACCGATGCGCTGGATTTTGTCCATGCCTCTCTGACAACCTTCAACAACATGACTGTGAACACGACACACGTTCTTCTCGAGGTTGGAAGGTTGTCATCACAGGTCAGACAGTCAGGATACTTTTTACTAGATGTAACACAGCTGCATGCTTTAACCTGCAGCTTTCAGTTCATCAGTGCTGTTTAATACTCTCAGGTTGTGTCTGGTGGGCCCATCTTCATAACAGAATATGTGGTTGTTGAGGGAAACTGCACCGAGGTTCCCTGCGTGCCTCTCAACGATGCCATGGCTGTGAGTACACAGTAGTAAAAGCACTCAGTTTGTTTTCAGGCCTGTTGATCTGATCTGAGATGGAGAAATGTTCAATCAGGTCACCAGATGTTGAAAATGAACAAAACTGAGAGCTGTGCCTCTCTCTCCAGGCTCGTGGGATTTGTACAGCCAAAGGTACAATCGCCCAGCACAGTGTGGACTGCAAGATGTTCTCCACTCTGGTAAAATACTGCATCTGACTTCTAATATGTTCTGATTCATGAAGACAAAACAACATTCACCATCTAACGTTCACACAGAAAACATTAAGAACTGTTTTTTCTCTCACTGATGTCATTTTTTTTAGATTCCCATTGTAGATGCCAACAGCACTGCAGCTGCAGCACATGAACCACTACCGCCAGTGGTTCATGTGCACACACACGGCCTGTCACACAAGCACGGCCACAGCCACCACAAACTGACGGCTCTCCACAACCCCCATCAAAACGTCCTGTTATCTGCAGAGTCAGCAGAATCAGATGAAGTTGTACCTGTCGTCCCTGCTGCTGCTGCTCCAGCTGCAGATCCAGCTCCAGCTGCAGACCCTGCTCTCGCTGCAGATCCTGCTCCAGCTGCAGATCCAGCTCCAGCTGCAGATTATGACTCAGCTGGAGAATCTTTATGGAGTAAGGGCCAACCTCCTCACTTCAGGAAGAGAGATGTATCTGCTGCAGCTGCTGCTGTGGTTGATGCTCCTGCTGTTCAAACAGGACCAGTTACTCCCGTGCCAGTCTGCCCAGGAAGAGTCAGATTCTTCTAAGTGTCCAAGTCTCACAGACTCTATACTTGCTTTCATTTGTAGCAGAGCACCTTTGATATGTGAGCCATGTCCAGTAGTAGCAGTAGGAATAATTTGTTTTAAACTGTCAAATCAGACAATCATCTGTGTAAAACTGAATGTCATGCTGATCATTAAATCTTCAGTCAGTGTGTTTAGAAATCAAAACAATCGACTATGTCAGTACATTTACAGGCCTAGTGAGCACACTTATATGTACCATGATGCATTCAGTCATCCCTGCAAAGTCTTTCAGAACAAGTGCAGAAGTTTACAGTGCATTCAATCCTGCTGTGAACCCGCTGACACTTCTCATACAGTCATGGAAGAAGAACATACACACACACACACACACACACACGCTTTTTAAAGATTTCATTACACAGTATATTTTACTGACAAACATTGTGTGCTAAAACAAATGAGAGCAGTGGAACACTTGATTTTCAAGTTCACCACACAAGCACTCATCCACCCACCCCCAGGCAACTGTTTATGAATGGGCAAATTCCATTTATTGCATTTACGAGAACGGATCAATGCATATCATGCTAAAGCACAAACAAGCTGGACAAACAGGTTCAAAAAAGGCTGTGTACCTTCCAAGTGTAAGAAGCGGATATTATGGCCCCACTGGGTAAACTGATTGCAAAAGCAGCCAAACAGAGGTCGTCCGTCACGACCTACGTCACAGCAGATATGAATTCTATGCCCTTCTGCCCAACACACACTCCAGAAAAAAAAAAGTTCAAAGCACACGTTTTGGGTAGTTGCACTATTTATTCACATTGCTAGAAATTGCTGCTTTCATGCTTCCAACTTCAATGCTTCTTCTGAAGGAGTTCAAGAGACATTCGTATGAGTCCAAACAACAAGGGTAAGGAGTTCAACACCTGCCTCAGCTACACACTACCACCGGCTTAGTGATCAGCTTCTCAGCCCCATCCTTGAAACATCTTTTGAGCATTATGGGGTGGAAACCTGTTGCTGGAGCCTAAAGGAGTCGAGAAGTCTTTAAAGGATTCGTGGAATTTTAGCTTTAACTGTGCTGCACCTAAAGGTGGCTTGTAGAGGGGAAATATAAGTGGAGGGCCATCCGTAGTAGGAGAAAGGAATGGCAGACCGGAATTGTTAATGTCATCATTATCCTCATTTTCATTTTCATTATCATCATCATCATCATGGTTAGCATTACCAGGCGAGGGAGTGGGAATACCTTCCTCAAGCCACTTGGAGAGTTGTTCATTTCCCTGCAGGGGCTTAAAATTCAGTGGAGTCTGATGTTTACCATTCTGCTCTTTTGCAAGATTTTGGGTCATAAAATTTAAATCAACAGTCGGATCTCTGTAAAGCTCAGAGGAATCCACGAAGCTGTTGGGCTCCCTGCCTGGTGGTTCACGCTGTAGCAGCACATAATTCCCAGAATAGAAATTTAGAGTCTGCTCATGTTTGGAGTTTGAGTCACTTATGAATGGTTTTAAATTGTTCGGGAACACAGAGTTGTTATAAGTGGATACAGGAGCGTGCTGAAGCCTATCGAAAGGAACCATAAAATGATCAAGTTCCTCTCCAGGTGATTTATTGTGTTGCTGCTGTGAATTTGGGTTGTTAGACATAAAATTAGGCCACGTTGGACGGCTCAAGTTCCCAGTCAATAGTTGACCGTTTACCTGCACTGGGGACTTAATGTTATTCAGCTGATATCGCCCTGCTGGGTCATAACCTGAAGGCAGAGGTTCTGAGGATTGGCTGTGTAGATACGGCCAGCGGGCATGCAGTGAATTAGGTGCGGGGTTCACGCGGTTCAGTGGTTCATGATTTGCAGTCCAACTTGGATCATTTCCTCGCGGTGTAGTATGGTTGCCATCTGGTGGCTGTAAATATAATTGCTCCACATTTTGAGCTGGAAAGGGGTGCAGTGAGAGGGGCACAGAGGTGTAAGATGAGGCAGATTGTGCTGCTTCAGTCGGCTGTTGAGGAAGTCTTGCAGAACCCACGCCAAACTCAAAATATGAAGCTGTAGGTGGAAATGAAAGATCTGGAAAAAAGTGAGGCACATCTGCATAACTGCCAACTCTAGCTGGAGTAATATGGAGAAGCTGATAAAAAGTCATTTGTGTACAGCAGTTAGACAAGGAGCACACAGGTTGCATATATGCAGAGCTGAGCTGAGGATCTTGCGGGGCTGTATAACTATTGACAGTTATTGGAATTGCAGATTCAGGATGTTTTTGGTCACTGGGTTTAGCAGCACCCTGTGGCTGCAAATAGGTAGCAGAGGGTAATGTCACAGGCTGTAGCAGCTGGAGCTGCTGTGGGTAATAGAGCTGGTTAAGTAGGTGATGCATCTGACCCTGTGGATATCTGAGAAGAGGTGGTGTGCTTTGGACTGGATTTTCCTCATTTGTTCCAGCTGGTGTCTCAGATATTTGACAAAGTTTGTGCACTTGTCCCAAAAGACTTTCAGCTGCTGATGCCAAAGCAGCATTTGGATTTCTGGCAGGCTGATTTTCAGGGCACAAGTACATTTGCTGGTGTACCTGACGCTGAGGGGCTTCAGGCTGTGGTGGCTGAGGAACAGTGGAGGGGTTTGTAGCAGGCTGTACTTCGGGCTTTGGTTGGGGGTAGAAGTGATAGAGTTGGGAAAGTTGGTTCTGTGCTTTGGGTTCTGCTTCCTCTGATTTTTCAGGTATTTTGTGATATGGTGGATGATCTTCAGATGCTGAAGGCTGCGAGTAAAAAGAAAATGAATATGGGGGTTTCTTGTCTTGGCTCGCAGGAGGTTCCTGAAGGAGACTAGGCCGTGGGTTGATTGGGCTGGGAAGCAAATGTTCTTCAAACTGACCTGCTGGTGGTTTAGTTATTAGTGACAGTGTAGGGGCACGTGGCTGAGAATAAAAAGGGGAAAAATGTTGCCATCTTTTCCCTGCATCAGTTTGGACAACTGGAGATGAAGCAGGTCTAGGATTCACTGCAGGTGCAGCAGGTGTATTGACCAGACTTGCAGAGTAAAAGAAAGTGGGGTGGAAAGGACGATCCGTATATTCTGGCCACTGATTCAGCATATCTGAGTTCTGAGGAAGAACCGCTTGATGAGGATCATGAGGAAAAGTCGACGCATGCACACCTTTGCTCGGTGTTTCATTTTGCCAATCGGGATCCTTTGCCGGGTTTTCTGTGAATTCAGGCTGAGCTGGTAATTGTGATGGACAGGAAATTGTTGCTTCTCCATCTCCAGCAACTTCCAGAGTATACAACCCATCCTGAACAGAAATACAAGTTATCTTTCTTCCTAAGAAAGGGAGAAAAATCAAAAACATGCACAACACACCTTTTTCTCTAGGCAGGGCACATAATGAACAGAGATGACCACACCTTCAGGATGTTCGACTGTGCTGAAGCCACATCTGTTTGAGGCCACGGTTAGTGACTCCCATTTACCGTTCACTGCAAAATAAACGGCAGGCAGGAACTCACCTTAGGTTTCCTACTCCTAAAGTCATCTTTTGGCAAACTAAGCTATCATTTAGAAAATATAGAAAGCCATATAGAAAGTTAAAAAGTTTAGACAAAAAACAAAACACGCACACTGGAGTTTGGACCATCAGTTAACTTTAAGAGAATCTAAAATACATGAAATTAAGTGGTTGTCATAGTCACACAGGGTTTGGAAAAAGTATTTGTAGGCCAGTTTAGCCAACATGTCATGTCTTTAGTGCTGGGCTGGTTTAAAAACAAAAACAGAGACATGATGAGGACCAAAAACTCACACTTAACTTTAATATTGGAGACGGGCAGGGTCCACTCTGTTTTTACAAGCATATCCGCAGTATTGCAGGTGACCATCGGAGGATTCAGTGACAGCGAGCCCATGAAAGGGCACGACATCCTCACTGGTATGCCCCACCAAAGCAGTGGGAGAACATAAGTGTCCTCCTGAAAGCAGCAAGGAAGCTATTACGGTATACATAAGCACGTGGTTAAAATGTGCAGTGCCTTCAGATCACAGTGACCCACCTGGAGAGCGACGAAGCAACCATCATAGGGTGCGACTAGGACCAGATCTCGTCGTGTCGAGCTGATGGTGTAACCGCAGCTCGAAGGTAACTTGGACAGGGGCAAAGGAGACAAATGGCTTCCTGGGGGAGACGTTCAGCAGGAGGAGGGTGTAAAAATCATTACATGGAACTACTACGCAGACCTTAACATAACTACTTACCCCTGTCCACGAAAAGCAGAGATCCAGGGGTAGAAGCAGCATCATGAACCTGAAGCGTCATGGAGTCTAGCGTACATTCAACCTTTGGTTCCATCTTAAGGAGTCGTTCCATTGCCTCCAGGTCGAGACCACGATATTGTCCATCTGGTTGTTTAGCTTCCTCCCAGGCTTTCAAAAGTAGGGTTTGAAATTAGTTTTAGAAGGTATGCAGTCGTTTACTAGAGGCCCTAAAACACTATGAACACAAAATCCTTTACAAGCATAAGAGACCAAATGTTGGATTTATTACTTTTAAAAGCCATGGCTCACTTTCAATTTTAACTTTACGTACCCACGTCTGCCTGGTAATCTGTTTCAACATCCCTGGTGTTGTTTGTGGTCTTGTTTCTGTTGGGTTTAGGACCTCGCAGCAGCTTTTGCCCAATTGAAAGTTTTCCATGATGCTGATGACCTTTAGCTCCACTTTGACTAAGCGTTGAGTTTCCACCTAGTTCATCCAGGGCTTTAAGCCTCGTCAGTGTTGCGCATTGACAAAGTGAAGCAGAAAACAAAAAGAGCCCAAAATACAGTGAGCCATTAACACCCCTGCTCTCTCTACACGCCATTGGAACAGAGGAAAAAGCACTGCCCCAGGACTGTACCACAAAAACTGATCAGTCCTCTTAGCATGTAGTGCTAAACCTGGTCTTAATTTTGACTAATCAAACACCTAACCACAGCAGCTGGTGCCAATGGCGCAGTTAAGAGCAGGAGGTAGTCTGTGGCTCTGACAAGACAACAAGATTTACAACAAGTTACCCTGCTGCCATTTTTCTAACAGAACTTTTTTGCTGCTCGGTTTTCCTTCGGCTGAATGATGCTATACAGATTATATTTTATGGTAATATAATTCTTCTACAGCTTGTTTAGTGGCCAATTTTCAGACTTTTTGTTGCTTCATTTTGTGTGAAACATCTTTGAAACTTTTTTAAAAGAAAAATTGAATAAAATCTCAAATCAAAACTCCACTGCAATAATAAATCACATATGGATTGTGTTGCTGTCCGTGTCTCCTTTATTCTGGTCAAAGTGTGGGTAGTGTGGGTTTGGTGGGCAAGCAGCAGCTGTACTAAACTCAATACTAAGCAGTCAAACACTGTTTAGAACCACAAATTTTACTGAAATCTAGCGCTCGTCCCGAGTTTCCAAATTTGAGTCCCACTCTGAGGAAATGTGCCTGATATGGTGCATATCTAAAATCTAGTGTGTTTCTCTAGTGTAGCAAAAACACATGCAGCTAGTTTTTATACAAGACAATGATGTCGTGAGACTTTTTTTTTTTGCCAGTGAGAAAATGAGTAAAGACATGACTGATTTTGTCTCAGAGATTTAGAGCTGTGTAGCCAGTTTATCCTTCCTGTCTAGCATGTTTTCTTTCCTTTGGTTTGATTAGGAACTGGTCTGAAAGTAAGACAGATTATCACCCAAATCCCATTTAGATCAACACTTTATTTTATTGTTTTAACCTTAAAAGTTTGTCCTTAGCTACTGAAAATACCAAAGCAGCCCGAGCAGATCAAAGCGATTTCCCTTTGATGGCAGCCTGCAATTTATTAAAACTCTGTAATTCCTACAGATTTTAGTCATTAAACACTTCAGCAAGTTTATTTCTGGGATTTGGCAAGACTCAAGTGCATTCTCCTATTAAAGAGTGGAATGTGATAATTCACACATTAAGTGTAGCAGTAGCGTTCTCCTGTTTGATCATAAGATCTAGGTCAATGTTTTCCCAATCAGAGTATGTACTGTTGCTAATTCAGTGTATCATTAGCACAATAAATTCAAACTGCCCCAGTTACAGCTATAATCACTAAAACTCCTGATTTACTCCATTAAACAAAGATTGAAGTGATGAGGCAACAGACTGGACATACTGGCTTTCCCTCTGGTTGGAATAATGTTTATTTGATCTGTCTGTAAACAAGACGTCTCATCGATGCATGGCATTTGAAACAGCAGATTTTGTGGCAGAAGGAAACTTCCCACTCAAAGAAAAGTGGACAAAATATTCCAAACTTTTTTCCCCCCCGTCGTTTAATTCTGTACATATTCCACAAAGTCTGGAGATTACTGATGCCAAAATATCCCTTAGGAAAAGTGCCATTAAAAGTTACTTCTTGCTGGGGCAGCAGTTTAAAAATCCAACTTGTGGTAGCAACAGATCATCAGATATTGATTTTTTTTTTTTTTTATGGCACAGAATACACAGTTATTCTCAGAAAAAAAAAATTCACAAGACAACTTACAAATGTTCTTATTCCAACCAACACCATTTTCAATATGTTTAGTGTACACAGCATCTTTTTTTTTTCTTTTAAATATACTTCTACGTACCGTACTATGACAATTTGTGAATACACCTTTGATGACTAAAGCACAAGGCAAATAATCCCAAGGCGCTGGAGCCCAGCAGCCTCAGTTTACAGTCAAAATGCATTCATACTGTAGTACAATGACATTTCAGTTTCATCGGTTAATGAACAAGAAGTTAGCGACAAATCAATTAGTGATGAGAAGTTTAAGTAGTGTTGAAGTCTAAAGAAGCAGTTACATGTTTTACAGTCATCTCAAGTAGTCGTCTTAATGATTTACAGTCAACAGGTGATGCCAACAATCATCCATCAGAATAAGCTGAAGGAGCTCTGATAACCCTTTTATATTGACAATTGGTCCAAAGGGAGGGAGACTTGTGGGGGAGAGGGGTGTGTATGCATGTAGTGATTTTACAGCAAAATTTACAGATAGCAGGAGATGACAGACGTCTCAGCTGGCACAGAGGTGGAATGTCTGCAGAGACTCCCGAAATATAGTGAAGTGAGACGACGACCTCAGTAATGGGTGACCTTACACAACAGCCCAACACCACATCGTTAACTTTTAAGACCACATTCAGGTACAACAGCAAAGAAAAGCATGTGATGGAGGGTTGAAGAAGTTGTGCGGCGAGGGCGGCGAATCGGTACACACATACAGGACTTTAGAGGAAGTTTGTCATTTCTTTAATGGAAGCAGATGAGAAGATGGTTTTGGCTGGAATACTGCGCTAGGACAGAGGAGGGAGCCGGGCTGGGATCCAAGTGTTACAGAGAGTATGCATGCAACTTTTAAATGCCAACATGCTGATTTTAAAAAAAAAAAAAAAAATTAAAAAAAATAACCCAGCATCTTTTAGTAATGCTCAAAAGAAGGGGAAAGAAAATGCGTAATTATGCACCTTCACCACCATCACATGTGTACTTCCTGTTCAAATACTAGCCACTTGCTGCAGTGAATGTTATACAAGGCGAGTCCAAATTTGTTGAACGCTTTTATTACACTTTGCGATCATATTTGATGCACACTTGTGGTTAACATTTCAATGAACATGCCATTACTGTAGTGTCAGAAACATCAGAAGTACAATGTTTAAGTGGGGAACATTAAAAAAAAATAAAAATAAATAAAGAGGGTGGTGTTGGGAGGGTTAAGCAAACAAAAGGTTGTGTATAAAAGTAGACTGGATAGGAAGTAACACTGTATGCCACCTAATCCTGGAAGTAGTGTCAACACAATACGGTGAGTGGTAGTGAGCTGCTAAGGTGACGAACGGGTGGAGAGGTTGCTTAATATCCAGACTTCCTCAGGTACTCAGCCATTGCATGTGCTTTCTTGTTAAGATTTCCACCATGGACCGCCTCCTTTCCCATGACTATAACCAATACTGGAGCACACAAGGAAAAAAAGAGAAATGAACAGAATTGAAGAGTCTCCCTCCCCCTACAGGATGGATGGGGGAGGGGGGAACAAAGGTGACACAGCATCTTACCACTCTTCATTGCTATTAAAAGTTTCCAAGACATTTGACTGCTTTCAGGAGAAATCTTAACAGCAATATTTCTTTTCTCTTCTTTATGTCCCTCAAATTTTAGCTAAGTGAGCTTGAAATCATTAAAACCCTGAATCCCTCAAGTATTTTGCCATTGAGTAAGCCTTCTTATTCAATCCGCCTCCATGGACCCCTTCTTTGCCCATTACAAGAACCAAAACTGGAAAAGAGAAGAGATAGAAAAGAGACAGTTAAGAAAAAGAGGTAAGAGAAAAGCAGTAAGAGTGTTTTCCCCACACACAGGTTCTACTTGGGCGGGCCGCTCAGGTATATTAACAGCTACCTAAATGTGCCTGATAAATGTTTTTGTTCAATTTTATTTTCCTCGTTGAGTCCGACGTCATCTCTGATCAAGTTAACACTAGAAAAATTTCTGCACTCTTATTTTGAAAGGTCAGTTGCTGATAACCAGCAAGCACTGACCATTTCCCTTCGCACGTTTTCTCTGCTGCAGCTTTCACCTGCTGCTCAGTGGATGTGCTTTTGAAGATCCACTGTGAGCTGGAGGTTCACACCTGCCAGAACCTGTAGCAGGTGGAGAACTGGTTTATGTGGCGCTACACCGAGCTCACTGAGGCTGCAGGGAATAATAAGGGCTACCAGCTACAGTCTAAAAACTATGGAGTCATAGTTCAACTGCAGTATGAGACTCACTGAAGATACAGCTGATGACATTGCTTAAAAAAAGAAAAAAAGAAAAACCCTTGGGTCAAAGTGCAGACCCAAGTTGCATAGAAAATGCTTATAATTTATTATTTAAGACAGCTCCTCCCACTTTTACACACACACTTATCTCCCGCCACAAGTGGAACACAAGTATGTGGGAAACACTTTTAGAAATGTGACATCTAAGGATATTCAACTGAAGTGCAGATTTATTATTAGCATTATTCATGTTGCTACTTGACACAATACAGCCTCTACACATGTCCTGTGTCACTGAACCATTGATTCAAATCTGCCAAATGCATTAACCATAATTTCTAGTTCTGTTAAAGACAAAACAGTTACGGATGAGTGAGCAGTTTCCTGCACAGCCCTCGTCTTCAGTGCACTTTTAAATATTGGTGTGTTTTGCACTGACAAACTGCAGGAAGACCAGTGCACTTGATTAGACCCATTTTCTCAGCTTCTGCTGACCTCTGCGTTTACCAACAAACCAGATGTGATTCATCAGTAATCGCGCAAGAGATTTAGGACAGAATCGCTCCTTTTTTGAGGGTCCTGGCTCTTTCTGCTAAAGAAAGATAATACCAAAAAAGAAAGACACTAATCAAGGTGCACTGTACCTTCCATACAGTTAAGACTGTAGCACCTCCATGCATGTGCTGTTGAATCAAATGTGCGCATTATTTCTTTGACTCCTCAAGTGAGGAACAACATGCAGAGAAGTAGAATAATAGGTGGAAATAGCTCGTGCTTAGGGAAAGAAGAAAAAACAAAAAAAAAAACAACACACAAAAAAAAAAAATACAACTTATAGCTGAGGACAAAACAGTAAATGAAAACAGAATCTGGTTTTCATTGCAACCAGTGTTTCTCACCTTAGCACCAGGTTAGTCATTTTTAAACAAATCATTTTCAAGTGAGAACTGATTTAAAAGTATTTAAATTTTTTGGATGTGTGCAATTAGATGACACACAACACAAAAAACCCCCGAAACCGTCAGATCACAAGAACTTTGGTGAGAAACACTGAACAATACCAGAAACCAAGGACCACAAAGGCAAATTGAAAGAAGCGGGGATATCGTGGCTTATAAAGCTGTACTAATCTTGTAATAAATGCAAACACTAGAGTAACCGTAACTTGAGTCAAAGATGCTAAAACCATGTGTTTGAGGCCTACAAAAGATTTAAATCATCAAAATAACACAATTTTCTGCCAACACAAAACTTGTTTCTTCACTAATGTTAAACTATTTCAGTAGTTTTGGCCATCCTGTATCATTTGACCTTTATATTCTTAATTAGTCATTTGTTCTATAAACTATTAATGAAATATTGGGAAAAATATAACTTTGTGCATCCTGTAGATCTTATTCTGGCTCAGGTGTGGATTACAACCATAGCCATGAGATAAGGAAGTGATGTCATGCCGCAAGAGAATGAGCCTGACAAATCTAATTTAAGACATTGCTCATACCCATGTGTTTATGGGAAACAGTAGTGTCTTAGCCTAAGTATGCATTCTGATAGCTGTAAAAAGCTAACCCATAAGATGCCTTTACCTTTGCCGGCTCTTCCCACAGAGATATTGTATGTAGGTTCTCCTCCTTGGCTCTTTGTCCTGATATCCATTGTCCAGTCGCCCTCATCCTGGAGGCTGTCTCTGAGGACTGAACACTTCTTTGAGCCCAGAGTGAGACCGCTGGTATAAAAGGTCTCCCTGTCCTTACCGATAAGGACGTCTATTTCCTGAGACTGAGGAGAGAGAGAGAGAGAGGGGCAAACAAAAAAAGACACACAAAGCAACAGGATTGAGGCGATATTAGTCACATGCCCAAGACGTAGATGTGGTTCCAGTTACATGGCAAGCATAATCCCATTTCAAATAACACAGTATTATTAGGTAGATCAACTTTAATGCATGACTTCTATGCACACATGAATTCCACACAATAATAATTGAGGGCCATTTTAAAAGAATTGCACATGTCTTAACTTTTGGGGATTCATTTCCATCCTTGTAAACACTGTTTTATAATGATTCTTTTGTGAGAATTTGGTGATTTTTTTGCAAAGACATATTCCAATTCTGTTCTGGGTGTCAGACAAAATGATAGAGGCCCCAATTATCTAATATTTTAAAAAGGCACAGAGAAAAACAAAAGGTATATTATTAATAGTAGCATTCTGGCACCGGTCACGTGTGACAAAACAGCGGCATTAGGAATTACAGACTAGCATCAAGGGAAAGGACCGCGTTGGAACCCATTCTCTGGATCCTAACACGCCCTGTCCCCAAACCAGGCGATAATATGATCGGGATCCTCTGCCTGCAGGGACTAGCGGAAGTAAAGCGGCGTCTATGCACCGGTCTACCGCTCAAGCAACCCCAATGAATGAACTGAAAACGCTCATTCCCTATTAAAAGACGAGCATTTATAATTGCACTCGTTTCTTGCTCGCACTGATAACAGTGCGGGTTTACCCCAGGCTGAACCAAACACCACACATTAGCTTTTAAAAGCACCCGGAGCCGGTAAAGCAGCAGCTTAAAGTTAGCTAATCAAAGCAAGCGTGCACACAAAAGCATGCACGCTCCCTTCAATCAGACACCGTCTACTCACTGGTCTTAAATTAGCTAAGTGTTGTTTTACCCGGGTTCCCTCACCCCTTTATTTTGATTATTACAAGAGAGGACGCCATAATCATCTATTTGTGTGTGAAAGCCATTATACGAGAAGCCTTCTCTGAACCACATGAGGTCTAATCCCAACGTTTCCTTAGCTAGAAAAAGCCGACACAGGCCACTGATGAGCTAGCCAGCTAGCCCATAAGCTAGCTCGGCACCGTTAGCTCGTTAGTCGCTTCGATCCTGCGAGGTAACGGTTTCTGCGCTCCTCGGGCTGGTGAACGTCTGCGTGACAGATAACATTACTGCCAAACGAAACCACACTCTCACACCCCCAAACGAGCTCGTTTTGACTTCTTACCGTGATATTGTTGAATGTACCACCGGCATGTGCTGCCCAAACATATTTGGCGTCCATATAACCAACAATGGCGCTATCCTGACAGCTGCCATCGGCCATCAGGTTTTCCACGTAGCTTTGCCAAGACATTTTCAAGAAACTGATGATATAAATATATTTAATTTAAAAAACTACACCTATTTTTTAGTGTTGTCGCCAAATAAGAGGCAAGACAGAATGAAAGAAAGCCCGCAGACTAATTTAGAGTCTCCAATCTAACCCACACTTCGACGTTGAGCAACGCGAAGGCTGGGGCAGCAAAGAAAGCCAGGGCAGTGAGGCAGCGGCTGGGTGTAGTCCGTATCAGATCACTCCGCACAATGAGCTCCCTGGCGCTTTTATGGCAGCAGGCGGCGGAATAAAGAGGGACTTATCAGCTCAGCCAACAGTCAAGTCTGAGGGAATGCCGGGGTGGAGATTTACTGATTCTTCCATTAACTTCAAGTGTTTTCATGTTGTATGGATGACATGACAAAGAGCGTCAGACCAGACACCGTGTGGGCTTTTACCCGCAGTACACAAAAACAACACGCACTGAGATGCACGTGTCTGATGGATTTCGCGATTATTTTCTCACCTAACGATCCTTCATATTATTGCTACTTAAAATCTGCATTCACCGGCCACTTTGTTAGGTACACCTGTTCATCTGCAAGTAATTGCAAGTATCTTATCAGCCAATCACATAGCAGCAACTCAATGCATTGTAAATATGGTCGAGACGACATGCTGAAATTCAAACCGAGCATCAGAATGATGAAGAAAGGTGATTTAAGTGACTTTGAACGTGGCGTGGTTGTTTGTCTCTGTATTTCAGGAAAAAAAATATCGGGGTTTGGGTTAGGGAGCCCCTGTGGGTGAAAATGCCTTGTTGATTTCAAAGGTCGGAGGATAATGGCTAGACTGCTTTGAGGTGATAGAAAGGGAATAATAACCCAAAAAGGCCATTCATTATGTTCATTATTCATAATTCATTATATTCTGAACACACAACACTTTGACCTTGAAGCAGATGGGCTACAGCAGCAGCCAAAGGGTGCCACTTCTGTCAGCTAAGAACAGGAAACTGAGGCTCCAGTCAACAAGATACTGGAAAATGTTTCCTGGTGAGTCTCAGTTTCTGCTCCAACATTCTGATGTAGGGTTAAAAAAAACAAAAAACAAGAAAGCATGGCTCCATCCTGCATCGTATCAATGGTTCAGACTAGTAGTGGTGGTGTAATGGTGAGGGGGATGTTTTCTAGGCACACTTTAGGTCCCTTAGTACCAACTGTGCATCGTTTAAACACCACAGCCTACCTGTTGTTGAATGTGTCCATCCTTTTTTGACTACAGTGCATTCATCTTCTGGTTGCTTCCAAGAAAGATCATCTCAAATTGCTTACTTGAACATACTAAGTTCACTGTACTCAAATAATCCCCACATCACCAGATCTTAGTCAAATCAAGCACCTTTGGATGTGCTCATGAACGTGCAGCCAACAAATCTGCAGTAACTGTGTGATGCTGTCATGTCAATAGGGGCCAAAATCTCCCAGGAATTGTTTTAAACACCCTATTGAATCCAAGGGATGAAGAATTAAGGCAGATCGGAAGGCAAAAAGGAAGTCTGACCTGATACTAGCAAGTGATGACTACTGAGAGATATAAACCAGTCTCCCCTAAGAAATCTGATTATCTGAGATAAGCAACCCGTATATTTATTATCTGTGTTCTGCTTGGGGTCCTGGAGACAAACTCAGAAGCCCAAGACTGCTTACCATTATCTTATCAGCTTGGAACTTTTCATGACATGATTTTAGATTCTTTTATGTGATTAATATAAAAAATGTGCTCAGATTCTAGCTAACACAAATATATGGAAAATTAGAATTATGTTTGGGAATTACAGTGGAACGCCTTTTGCTCATACTTATATACATTACCACATCTATTTGATCAAATATGCTGTACCAGTTGGACAAATCATTGCACTCGCTTTAAAAAGGTTCAGGATTGTGAGATTAGTACTGTTTTTACTTACACTATTAGAAGCATAGCTTTGTTTGTCTCAGACTAAAAAAAAGACAATTTCTGCATTTAAAATATGCTTTTTCTTTAAAAACAAAAGTCATCATTCTTGACTACTTAAACATTAGATGATGCTCATACTGCCTTGTTTGCCTTGTCATCCTAACAGCAGCATGAATGTCACATTAACAAGTATTTAACCTTACATCCTTTTCACTGCGTCTAAATGTTTTTAAACAAGATCAACAAAACAAATAAATGTGATTATTCTACAGTCCATTGTAAAAGTGATGACCAGTAGTTCACTATGTCCATTTCAGACACCCCATCCTCCCCCTTCTTATCAAAATCAGGCCCAGATCGTTCCACTTGGTATATAAGTCACTGTGTTGGAGACAGTGCAAGCTAAACCTAATCTTTTCTATTTTGGACCCAGTTAAACAGTTTTAATCACAGACATGTACACTGTTTGAAACTGCAGGTTTTTTTTTTAATCACACCACTGTTATTATTATAGCGGACGTAAAACAACCATTACTTGATATAAGCTAAATGAAACGGTGAAGGGTTCAAGGTTCACCCAAAATCACCAAAAAAGGAAAGGGAAGGACCTCTTTGAATTCAAAACTCATTCTTGGCCACCGGGGGCAGTGTTCTCTATGATTTGGGAAGCCTCGTGGTCTGTGAGAAAAAACATGTTTCGCTGGTTTCAGAGCACGTCTTTTTCCTTTCGGTGCTTTTGAGAGATATCCTGTAAAGTTCCTGTAAAATTGAAACAGGAAGCATTCTGGTTAATTCTTAATTAGATAGTTTCTATTTTTTTTATTTGCTCATATATGTTACAAGTATGCATATTTTGTCGTATTGCTCCATAACACATTTAAACAGAATACTGGGTGGATTTAGTTTGTTATTGTAGCTGATCATCAAATAAGGCATTTTATACCTCATGCTACCTGATATAATAGCCCAGTAACAGCTAATTAAGGCAAGGTATAACTAAAAAAGAAAGAAAGAAAGAAAGAAACTTTACAGTGATAAGAAAAGAGTATTTTGCTCTGAGGGGCAGGCGGTAGCAAACAAGCAAGAGTGTTTGGGAGTGTTTTATCAAGACATCCATCTATTGTGATTTATATAACTCTGACTAATCGCATAATCAGTTAGACTGATAATGAGGAAATTATGAGCTAATGACGTTTCACAGTTTTCCAAGGTCCAAAGTAATCGGTCAAATAGATCCGTTGTCTGAATAGTGACAAATAGAATATAAAAAGTTAAATAGTCATTAGAGTAGCACTACCCCGAAAACAATTTCAGGGTAGTGCTACTCTAATGAGTAGTCTAAAAACAAATGTCTAAAACATTTCTTTTTACTCTTTCTGTGCGTGCAGTTGTGAACGTATTTGTTTTTGTTTTTTTCCGAAGGCCCGTGAAGGCATCATTAGGATGGATTCTCAAAAGCCTGGTACGTAAACGTCTTTTGCGCTCACTACATACCCACGATGCAGCGCGGTCGCACACAACATAGCCATCTTGTCAGGAGTGACTGAGTGAGGGAGGCAACTGTAGACGCTGTTTAGAATATCATTTGTTTTTTTTTTATTAACGCGTCATATTTAAGAGCCCCTTTCTCCCTCAACCGTAGTCAGCGACGGAGTGAGTGTCGACAACGAATGACTTTGAGCTGGTGAAGCGAGAGGCTACGCAGCGCCGCTTTCAGAAGGATGTCTCACATACTTGTTCCGACGTAGGGGGAGTGTGCAGCAGCCAGTTGGCTTGAATTGTTAGCTAGCTCAGTGAGTGGAGGGCTACGGGCCCTCCTCAGCTTAAAGTAGCCCCTACAGCTGGGCAGCCCACTCTGCGACAACGGCCGCTCGACAACTGGACAACCGGGACATTAGCGGGCCGAAAGCCGCGGATCGGTCACCGCACGGGCTGTTGGTAATCGTGTCTGAAGCCCTGCTGCTGGACAAGACGACACGAAGTGTGGCATTGCGTTATGAGCTCTTGAAACGCAACAGGAGTCCGAGAGAGGAAGAGGATGGCGCAGATACATCTTGATTACAGTTAGGTAGGCTAAAAAGAAAACTAGCTCCAGGTCTGCTGCTTATTATGCTCTAAGCTTTTAAAAGCTGCAGCCAGCTCGCCCCTTTTTGACTGAGGATAAACATAGCCATACGGGACTTGGATTCAGGCTGTCAATATGTCGAAAATGCCGGCCAAGAAAAAGAGCTGCTTTCAGATCACAAGTGTGACTCAGGCCCAGGTGGCGGCTGTAGGTGCCGCCGACGACACGGAGAGTCTGGACGATCCAGACGAGTCACGGACTGAGGACGTGTCGTCGGAAATCTACGACATGCCACGGGCTGATTATGAGCCTGCGTGTGACATAAGTTCATCCGAAGAAGCTCTGAATAATGTTGTGGAGCCAGAGGCGGTCGGAGTGATGCCACCATCAAGCGTACCTCATGCCAGTCAGCTGTCAGCGCTGTCAAGCAACCCCTCTGGGGATTTCAGAAAAGTGGGAGTGTCTGGTTCGAGTCAAGGTGGTCAGCAAGCACCGGGGATTGGCGCTGGGGCTGGTTTACCCCTTATCACTCAGGCTGGGCCAGTGCAGCAGCAGCAGCCTGCTTCTGCAGCCAGCGCTGGGCCAGCGAGTGCGTCAGTGAACACATCCCAACCTGCTGCAGTGCCCAGTTCAGCTCCACCTCCTGCCACCTCCACGGTGAGTTGCTCCTCGCGGTTCAGGGTCATTAAACTTGATCATGGTACTGGAGAACCGTTTCGGCGAGGCAGGTGGACGTGCACGGAGTTTTATGAGAAGGACTCTGAGAGCTCTGTTGTTGGTCGGACTGTGGATAGCATGAGACATGCCAACACAGCACTGGACCCTGCTGCAGACAGAGACAGTGGGCTCGGGCTTACAGGAGGATCTGCCGCAACCTCAACAACGCCCTCGAGTCATGGCTTGGGCTCCATGGCGGACTCTTCTCTCTCTTCTAGTCGTGTGCACTCGGTGGAGGCGCAGCCACCGCAGCAGCAAATCCACCATCAAAACTACAGCGCCCGCCAACAAGGTGTGAGTGGGTCGGTCACGCACAGTTCTTTCTCCAGGCCTACGGCTGTTCCGGCTCAGCCAGCAGTGGCAGGTCTGCAGCCTCTTGTTCCACAGAACCTGCTGCCTGTCGAGCAAAACGGCCCACCTCAATCCGGTGTCCTCATACAGAAGTCTCCCATCATGCCTCTCTCTGTCCAACCAAGTCCTTACCCTCCTCAGCAGCAGCAGCAGCAACAACAGCTTCCTGTGGGCCAGCACCTGGCCGGCCAATCACCTGGACTGATGCAGAACCAGGCAGAGTACTATCAGCAGCACCACTCTGCACCCCTGCCACCAGGGCTTGCCTCAGGCCAGCCCCACCCAGTGTCCAGCCAGGGACAAGGACCCACTTCGGTGATGCCTACAGCCTCTGGAGGGGCATCTGTGCCAAGTCAGGTTGTAGATGTTCTTGGAGCAGCAGTAGGAGGAGTACTTCTACCTGCTGGACAGCCAGCTCCAACTGTCTTGCAGCAGCAGACTGTAGGGATGGGAGCTGCTGGAGGCCCCGTATTGGTTGGTGGATCTGCTCTGAAGCAGCAGACTGTGAATCTTTATGCCACCGCTGGACAGCCTCAACCCCACGGCCACCCTCCATCCTCTGGTGTACAAAACGTGCCTGCCATTGCAGTGAGTTCCAGTGTGCCCCCCACTGTGCCCACTGTTGTGCCCAGTGCCTCCAGTGCAGCAAAGCCAAATGTGACAACCCCGAGTTTGCCTCCAGGTCAGATAGCCCACAGCAACACTGCAGGGGCTTTGGGGCCACAGGGCCTCCCAGTGACTGCATTTGGTCAGGTGGAAGCTGGTGGTGGGAGGAAGTCAGATGGAATCATCAACATACAGTCTCCAGTTGTCTCTGTGAAGGAACCAGCGAAGCCCTTCATGCCTGAGAGCCTGCAGCTCACCACTCCGACTGTCAACAGCATATTTGCAATCCACATACCTGTCGACGGGGAGGAGGACAGGTAATATATTTCCAAGTCTTTATATTAATATCCCTATCCCTGTTAAGCTTCACATCATCACTGCTGATCCTCTCTAAAACGACCCATAATGAACACCGCTCAAAAAATCACAATGACCATGCAAGGACTAAACATGCTTAATTTAGTCCACAGCAGGGGAGAAGTTTGTCACACGTTTAGCCATTTGCAGAAAGATGAAAAGCCGTAACAAACAGCAGCACTGTGTGCTTGTTAATACGGACAGGGTTTTCCCCGTAGTTTCAGGGAGGTATTGAGGAAGGGGAGTATGACGAGGAAGAGAGTAGTGGCACACAGGAAGGAAATATGTTTGCTGTTTTAATATTGGGGCCTAAAGCAGTCAGTGGAGTGTAGCACACTTCCCCAGCACAAGCAACAACTTGTTAAATACACATGGCTCCTGTATCACAGTGACTCTGTGACTCCTTGTGTGTAAGGGTGTGTGTGTGTACGTGTGAGTCTCCAGCTTTTACTCCAGCTATCACCCTCTAGGACAGTGTGTGAGGTGATGGCCTTGGCTGCAAACCTCACAGATGTTTTGCTGGTTGCTACTATGTGTAAGGTTAGTTCAGTGTTCAGTTAGCCAGGCTAACTGAGGCTGCACTGCACATGTACAGCAGATTTTATTAAGTCAGGTCCTGTTTTAGAAAATCCGTTCTGATACAAACATAATGAAGAGTATTTTATTTTTTAAATGTATTTTGGGGGGGCATTGCTACAGTTAGCCCCACCAGGTACTGCTCACTAAAAATGTTTAGAGAAGTTTTGGGCATTTACATTGTTAAATTTGTGATGTACTGTCTTCCACTCATGTGGTGTCACATAAGGAGTCTCTTTGTAAGCAAATGTCATCTACAAAAGATATCACAATTGCGCATGATTTGATTTGTGAACTAAAAAATAGGAGTATGTGAAGTTTGCATCTCTTCCAGAAATGATCTTTCTCTCAGTAGTAGATGGCACACATGAGCGGAAATGATTTAAAGCCTGAAATCTCTCAGTGGTTTCCATTTACAGTCTTAGAGATGTACCAGAATGTAGACCAGACAGGATACGCAGCCTGCAGAGCACTGGCACTACTTTCTTTCTTCCTCTCGAGCTGTATGTTGAAGTGTCAGTTTGTAATGTGCACTTCAAGGAAGTTTAAAGTGCTTCGATGACTTCTGTCATTTCTGTGACTGGCTTTTATTTTGTTTTATTTTTTAATAATCCTTTATTTGTTTACATTTTGGCACTTATAAATCATTTTTGAATTATTTATGGATGTTATTTCTAAATGGACATCGGCGATTATCTTACTAGATACTGATGAGTCTGTGTCACACAGTAACATAAATACATTTGCACAGATATCACTCATGACATCGAGAACAATTTATTTTCTTGATGCAAATGATTGCAATTGGACTCAAAAAGCCTTCCAAACACTTTAGCTGCCACTATGAGAAATACATGTCAGCTTTTGACTCGTATAAGCATGTCCAACCAGCAAGCCAAATCATACAACTTAAGCTTTGTTTTATCAGTTTCACGCAGTATCTCTGCAGTATGTGTCCATCCTGAAAGTCTTTCGCACCCTGAGAGGGAGATGAGCTTCGCAGGTTTATATTCAGCTCTTCACTTGATCTGTTTAAGTTGTAATGACCACAGGCCAGTTATTTTGAGTGCACTTTTTTAATATCAGGTGACATTTCAAAGGTTATTAATGTCTGTGATAATGTCACTCTCTTCGGGCGCTGGATTTTTTGGAGCACCTATAGTTTGCTTGTGAGAAGACCGAGCTCCCGGGGTGATAAGAGCGGGGGTCTCTTACGACAGACAAGCACTATCAGACACTGAGCAGTAGTCTTTCCACTGTGCCCCTGCTTTGCTGATAAGAGACCTCACAAAGGGGCGTGTCAACCAACTGTGCGTTGTCACGCAATGGCCCCTTTCTTTTGCAATGCAAGTTTAGGCTAAATTACCCTGTTCTGTTTAGAGCCTTTGGACAGGAGCAAACATACATGTTTCATAGTAAGGGTTCACACTCATCTGTAAGTCATTCAAAACACCGGCTAGCGTACTGCTCTCTGTTGGTGTGGTCAGCATGCTGTCTGCCCCTCTGACTGACAGAAGAGGCATGACAGTTGCTCACGTACAGATGAAGTGTTGAATGACATTCCTTTACTGCAGCAACTGAGTTAAGCACAGAAGAGGAGGAAGAAGTTGCGTACTGAAACCTGCTGTGCCTCTCTTTAGTAGGCATTTTAGCTATGCCTGGCACACCTCCCTCCTGTAGCTTTAAAAAACAAACAAACATGTTTCCATTCTTAATTTCTACATTTCTACTGCACTGTTTGTTTCTCTCCATACTCATGTGTCAAACAACAAGAAAATTCATGCTCATTAAACTTTCTCTTTTTTTCTGTAGACACAAATTAGGCTTTTTATTGCCAAATAAACAGACTGTAGCGTAAGTTTGAAAAAAGTGAGACCTTTCCCGACTCTCTTGGTTGACTCACCCTGTGGAGTGCCTGCTGTATGAGGTATTTTGGACAGATTTTTGCACAAAACTCACTCCCTAGTGCCTATCCTCAGTGCTTTCTCTTCCTCTCCCAGCAGTAACAGTGAGCAGCGCTAGCTAATGGTAGCTCAGAAATGATAAGGCCACTATGGAATAAGTCATTCATTTCAACAAAAGGCAGGGTGTAACTGTCCAGTTACAGTGCCAATTCACATCAATCGCTGCTGCAATGCACTTTATTTAGTAAGATCCTACAATATTACAAAAACCCAACAATCAGACGACCCCCTGTTAGCACTTGCCGAAAGTGGGAAGTAGGGCTGTGCGATATGACCAAAATCTTATATCCCGATATAAGAATTCTATCGTCCTGATAACGATATAAATCACTAAAATGTAACATTTTCTGTAAATTCTGTGAATCTCGGGCAGCTCGACTTGCGGGAAGTGTTTCCAGCTGCCGTCATGTACCTGGAGTCCAGTGTTTTAACCGATGCATGAAACTCGACATTTTTAGACATAAGTTGTAATGCCCGCCGTTTTCTTTGTGAGTATTTATTACACAGCGTGCTGCGGGGAAAAGCCTGTTCCAACGTTTGAGTCTAAGGTTTATTTTTTAGCACCTGACGGCTCTTTTTTACTTCTCATCTGTAAATAATCTGCTCTTTCACGTGATTCAGTTTATTTTGAAAAGTCTCAACAGGATCTTGTGCTTTATTGTGAAAGGTTTATGTGGAACATAAACAAGCGGACACGCGATGGCGTTACCGTCGTTGTTGCTAACCACAACGCATAAAAACAGGCGCTTGTCCTTCTGTAGTGTGGTTATATTAAATATAAGAGAAAGAGAGAACTTTAAGAAATTAATATAGCCACTACAGTGACCATCAAAACGATGAAAAAATATTGCCGTAAACAGTTTATTTTGCGACACCACACACAAACGATAGCGTAAAATGAAACGATAGACGTTTTTATATCGTTATCCGATATATATCGAACAGCTCTAGTGGGAAGGAAAATTTCCCTTTGAAACAGGAAGAAATCTCTGGCGAAACCAGGCTCGAGCAGGGGAAGCCATCCAGCCCAACCAGTTGAGGGTTAGGGGACAGAAGAGCAAAACAAGACTAGGACATTCACAAGGTGGTTTTCAGTATAGTAACGTATACTTCTTTGTGACTAATGTCACACTGGGGATTGACAGCAACTATTCACCAACTGGTCATGAAGTACACACGTTCGTTTAGGTACAGGTGGTTACCAGGAGGCACTGATTGACCTCTAGGTCAGCATGACTGGGGCTTAGCAGTCAGTTTCACTGTGACTATAATCGGGGACTACACGTCTTTCCTGACCTGTAGTTACCACTGATTGTTGATGGGTTTGATTGGGGCCTTAGCCATCTTAATATATCCATTTGTACTAGATATGTGTAACATGTATACCAAAGTTCAGGGTCTTTTGTATGTATGATTTTTATGCATGCAGTTCATTAAAGGTTTTATTAGTAATGGCAGCTTTCTTTCTTATGCTGAGTGTTAATATCAAGTGTCTTAATAACACCTCCCAATAAAACATGCATTACATAGTATTTATTGCATCTTTTAAAGGGTTATAGACTTCATAGTGCAGAAACTGGAAAGACTCTTACATTTGTCCATAGCTTCCTTCTCCCATTTAGTTTTGCTCACAAGTAATTAAAATAAAACAATGGCTATATATACTCGAGACTGAAGATGCTGTTCTCATTTTTAGAATATGGTTTTCTCAGCTTAATGTTTCCCAGATGGCTTCAACAACCGAAGGCATAAAACAACATTTCTGGATTGCCATAATGTCTTTGCCGTACTCACAGAGGGGGGGATGGCTGCTATTTTGCAAACTCATCATAAATGTATTGCAACTGAAGTCTGTATGTAATTGAGCCTCATGCTGGGGGGGTATGGTTTATTGTCCTCACATAACGGGAGCTTATGTAAGATCAGACTCCTTAGGAGGTAGGAGAGAGGAGGGGAGTCCAGGTTTGTGATATAGTTACTGCCACAGTGAATTGAGAGACTGTGCTCGTGTGGGTGGATAAGAGGTGTGTCTTTAAGGGGATGGCTGGACTCCATGAGCGCTTGCGTATGTGTGCACAAGTATCCATGCTGGGGGTGGACGTGGATAAGAACTGCTTATTCATTTTTAGTCATAGTGGAAGTGGTAGCTCTGTGTGTGAGAGTGACACAGAGACAGCATGTACCACAGGGTCTTTCCCTCCCATCGCTGACCTCTCCTCTAACTGCTGTATCCTGTTTTCAGTCACAGTCGCTCACGCTGCTCTCCACCTTCTATTCATTTAATATTCCTTAGCTGACTCCCTGCTTCCGCACTGGGGCTCCCTGGTCATATCATATGACATTTGGTGGGTACATTTTATCCACAGTGCTTCACTGAGGTACAAGTCAACACTTTAAAAAAAAAAAAAAATCAGACATCTTTGGCTGTGATTGGAATGAGAGTTTTTAATCTGCCTTTCGGCTGTAATACCCTTTGAGCTGCACAGCAGCAAGCAGTAGATCTACAAGTATCTTTATTTGCATTTAACAGCAATGTAATACTCTCTTTTTCTGGCTGTAAATATTGAAATGGAGCCTCAACTTTAGGTGTGTGTTTCTGTGTGCACTAGTCAAGTTGTTCTTCCTCTATGACCCCAGCCTAATCTCAGCCTTTGAGTTATTTTTATAAAAGAAGGGTGTATTGTTCTAGTTTGACCGGCACTATTCGTCAGTATGTCTGTAAGCTTTGCTGCAGTCATCCACCCCTCCACCCCAGGTGTAGAGGCTCAGAATCCATGTTGACAGGTTGTGTTTTTGTTTCTTTTTTTCTTTGAGACCAGTGGGATTATCTGAAACAATGCAACGGTCTTCTTATGTCAGTCTCACCGGTGTAGAAAGAAGGCTAGCATGTGACTCGGGCGTGCAAAACTTCAGTTTTATGTGTGCAGCCATTAGAGAAGCAGGCATGTACGGATTAAAAAGAACTGATAAGATTGGAGGGGTTGTGTATTTTGAACTCAGTTTTTAATTTGCATCCCACCTGAAGCTCTTCATTTTTCTCACAAGCAGAACAGCTTCACCAAGTTGGTCCGGTGTTTAACTGGGGATGTGCTGTACTGTGTTATAGATAAGCTTAGCTCACAGTGTTCTTTTTATCTTGCTTGTGGAAAGCAAAACATTAACAAGTGACACAATAATTGAAAAAGTCTTTAAGCAGTTTTGTTCTTTGGTCAATTAAATACCAGTTTCTTTTAGCCCAAGTCTTTTAATCTACACATATATCTATTCACTGCTGCTGTCAGTTATTTTCCACTACATACAACTTAGTTTTCATGTTTTCCTGTGCCTGCATGGGTTTCCTCTGGGTGCTCTGTCTCTGGGCTGTGGAAGGAAACCATACTTGTTGGGTTAATTGGTGATTCTAAAGTGTGTGTAAGCTTGTCTCTCTGTATGATTGGCAACCTGTCCAGGCTGTACCCCGCCTCTCAAACCCAAGCTGAATAAGTGGTTCAGAAACTGGATACATGAACTGTACAATCCACTTTAAGATCTACGCATGTGGGATATGTTTAGATACTCCTAAGGCTCCATCCAATACCAGGAACTAGACTCTGGAACTAAAAGTTGTTTTATTTTTTAATGTGCTATTTCCTCGCATCTCTAAAAGTAGCTTGATAAAAGCAGATTTAAAAGTGTTCGGTTACTCTTGGGGAGTGCCCTAAAAGGAGCGACAAGATCAAAAAAATGCAACTACCTAGTTTTGCTATGCTAAACATGAGGTTATAAATTAGTTTGAACGCTAAAATCCAGGTTTCCAGTCTCCTCTGGTAGCTCTGCTGTAATTGTGCAGTTGCTCTGGGTCCTTCTTGCTCTCCATCTCCCTTGACTACAACCTAAAACCTGCTGAAAGAACTCTCACGAGGCCACTGAAATCTAAATAGTTTTGACCTACTTGTGCTGTGTGGCAGATATATGGATTTTGCTGAAAACCTGATTCCTCATGTGCACCAACAATGAGAGCTTTCAACAGCCCCTTATAGCCTCTCCCTCTTCTTTGTGCACAACTTGCCTCCAGATTACTCTACCTGTCCACTTAGTACCAACACTACCAGTTTGTTAGTGATCCCTCAGCCCCCTTTTTATAAACTCAAACACTCTCTATCCATCCAATGGCCATGTTTTTGATGGAGGGTAGAAAGGGGATGATTTGCACTGCAAACAGAAGAGCAAACTTCCCCACCTTTGTAGAACTCTGTAGCTCATTTGGCCCCGGTTTGAAGTTTTGGTGCTTCTGCTGTGAGGGGGACCTTGAGTGAACCATGCCGCCTCTGCAACACCTTGACTGGAGAGGAAAATATCTAGGTTGACACCTTTTTGTAGTCTTCGTGTTTCCCTCTCACACTTTTGCTCTTTGATATTTTCTCCTCCTGCACTTCTGCAGGAGGTTCAACACCGTGACCTAAACCTGCAAACCACTGGTTTGCAGAAACAAGGGGGGGGGGATAAAAAATAAAAAAAAATCCACGTGTCATGCCCCAGCTTAATGTGTGACATCAACCAGCAAAAATGCATCCAGGAGTTATTTTCAGATTATTTTCTGCTGCCTGGTCATACATTAGCTTTGGGGTCGTCTCGAGCAAAGCCTGAGCATGTGCAACCTTCTTTTTTTCGATCAGGTAACCTTGTGGGATCTCACAGAGTGGGTAAAAAAAAGGGGGGGGGTGTATTTTCATTGTGTGTGCACATCTGTTTGGTTATGTGTTTCCTCCTTTTGTATGACACACACACACACATATACACACACACTCTGGATTTTGGGGTTTATGGAGGAGGCCGCATGTTCTCAGCTGCTGAACACGGTGACTGTCTAGTTTACAAAGAGCAGCTTTCATAAAGGGATATTGACATGTTGCATTTTAGACTGACAAAGACAGCCTTTGAGAGTCGAGAGTTTGCTACTTGAAGACAGAGAATGATGACTCTTCTGGTTCTTACCTCATTCATCAAGAGGCTACCCAACTCCAAGTCATCTGACCTTGTTGATTTCAGTCGATACAGGACTTGTGCAGAGCTTTAGCCTTGAAAAACTGAGGTTTTCCTGTGGAGGCGTGCCTGGCACACGTGTGTGGGTGTGTGTGTACAGAGATTTGCAGGCCACAAAGTAATATTAAGCAGAGCCAGAGCTAGTGAGAGTGTTAAGTCATGAGGTAATGTGACAAAGGCAGTTTGTGCCAGAAATTTCTAGGAAAAGAGCCTTGGCTGCTATAATATCCACACACATGCTGTAAATCTACACTTTACTGTGCGTGTGTGTGCACGTGCAGTCAGTGCGCATTTGTGTTAGTGTGAATGTGAGAAAGAAGCAGTCTTAAAATGCACAGACAGAGTGAATGAAGTATATCTGTGTGTCTGTGTGTTGGGGGGGGGGGTACGGGACGGGGATTTCCTTTGCCTTCCCCTCATGCATGTGTTGTTAGAACACAGTGTACTTGTAGCTAGTCACCAGGAATATGGGGGGTAGAGTGAAATTGAGTAATGTGATTGTATTTGACTCAAATTAACCAGGAATTGATCAGGAAAAAGATCCAGCTTCATCCTCATCAATACCAATATTTGATCATGTAAAAAAAAAAAAATCAATATTCTGTCATATCAGCC
>NW_024582618.1:413217-424135 GCF_018398535.1 Haplochromis burtoni | reverse complement strand
AATATGAACCTGAGTAAAGCCAGGTTTCTAGTGCGCTCTTTCTGCACTCTTTCCTGCCAAATGGTTTTTATTCACGGTTACATTTTAAATTCATCGTGAAATGATTCATTTCCTACGTGACAGCGAGGTAAGTAGATGGCGTAGCGAGACAATCGGAGGGGCGAACATTTTTCTGATGCCATTTACAAAAATGAAAAGAGAAGCACATGAAACCATATTTCAGTGACAGGAAATGAAACTGTTTTAGAGAAATATACAGCTGACACACAACCAGCCGCTGAGGAACTACTCGCTCACACACATGTACGCACACACACACACTTTCATGCACGCGCATATACAGTAATGTCAGCCCTTTTGGCGCCTTAGCTGCTTTGATTTAAATTTGAAAAGATAGATCAGCGTTGTGGTGGTGTTATCCAGAGTGTAATGCTGCGTGGCGTGCACGTGATTTCTACTCTTGGCTGAAGGCAGCAGCAGTGTAAGACGGCACAAATGTTTCGCCCCATGCATTCTTGTTTTTTTTTTTTTTTTTTTCTTTTGGAGCGCCGTTGTTGTGGGTACATTGTCCCATCAAGGACTGCTTTTGTTTCCTTGGATGCAAAGATAACCAAAGTTTTGTTTGATAGATTTGGGCGATGGCGGTTTGACACGTGATCCGTCTCTTTTATACGGTTGGTTTGGGATGATGTGTGAGGCGACCAGATGAAGGCGGAGAGAGTGAAAAATTAATATCCTGAAGGTCTTTTTTTTTTCTTCACCCGTGTGTTGGAAATGATGTTCCAGATGACACCCATCCACTGGAATAAGACCACATGGGCTGCTATATCATAGCATCATTCCTGCATTTCTTTTTGTATAGAAGTGAAACCATCCGTTTCATGTTTGTTTACAGAGAACTGCGCCTCATCTATACTTCCCTAACATATGTAACCCTACTATAACTCTGCTTTGTACTTTAAAGGGCCGTTTACATATGAAGCACTCAGGCCAAAGACAGTCAGCAACATAATTTAGGAGGGTTCAGAGTAAACTTCTTAACTTCTTGGCAAGTGATTGACGTGACTACTAATGACTGCGATTGACATATGAGGGGGTGGTAGAGGGTTACCCAGCCAACCAGAGCCTTTTGTCAGCTACTGACCAGTCGTAAGGGCGATGGTGGAAATGCTTCCTGTGTGGAGGCCTGTTTAACCTGAAAAAGCTCCTCAAAGTAGGTCTACATCAGTTGTATAGGAAATTCACCCATTTGATCATCTCCATGGGTCACATGTTCCCAACAGAAGAACGCATGTAGGGTCGCCTCTGTCTCCTGCCAGGTTTTTCATTTTGTTTACTTTTTTCTTTAATATATTTTTATATTTCCAGAAGAATCTGTTTTAGAAGAGCTTAAAGGCAAGGCAACTATTCACCCCTGTCAGACCTGTGGGTGTATTATACAGATATTAGAGTAAACACACTGATACATTTGACAATATCAGCCTTGTTGAGTTATCAGCAAATAGAACGACATTTACAGATAAAGAGAGCAACAAAAACCTGATGTCTTAAAAAGGAAAACGTCTCGTCAGCTGTCAATTTGTTTTTTGTTTTGTTTTTTTAAATATCAGACCTGGTTCAGAATATTTACACTTTCTGGTATCATTATCCATTCATGGCCCAATATGTGTTCATTTATTTTTGCATGCTGCCAAAATCGATCAACACATTTAAAAATGTCGTTAACCACCAAGTCAAATAAAGCCCGTCAGCTTTCTTGGGTAATAAATATATACTGCTGCTTCATAATTACACCAAAGCCATGCTCGAGTTTTGAGGCTTGCTGTTTGGTTATAATTATAGCACTTCCTCATTTTGTTCTCTGTGGCGGACTGCCTTCCTACAGACACAGCTGTCTAATGTAACTGTGGAAGTTCACAGGTCTGTGATAAAAATGAAAGTAAATATTTGTGTGGTTGCAGTACCAAGCTGCTTAGAAAGAGAACACAGATTTCCCCCTTTAAATTGGGGGCATCTTGGGGGCATGACACGAGAATATCGTCCCGTGCACCTGTTGTCCTTGGGCACATGATCAGCCTCGCCTTCACCTCCCAAGCTCTAAACTTGTATCATCATGTCTCTTTTTTTCTTTTTCTTTTTTGCTAATGTTGCTGAAGGAAACTTAGTGGTCTTAAATATGGCAGCAGTTCTTTCAGGGAGAAGGAATGACAACTATTTGATGTGCAGATGACTTATGCATGCCCGCCGCTCCACTTGCCCTGGTGCTAGTAAACCTCTCTAGCTCTAATGGACTTTTTATTGGCATTCCTGTTTTACAGCTAGCACTGTAAGGGAAGCTGCAAACTTCTGCCGGGAGCTTATAAACTTCAGTCCTGTTGGTGTAGAAGGTGAAGTTTATAGGAGCGATCGGTTGTATAATCAGCGGCAGAGTAAGTTCAGACCCTCATCTGAGCCCAGCCTTTAGGCCTCCGGGATTTGACCCCACATACATCAGCGGTCGTACAGTGCTCGCTTTGTAATGCTGTCAAAACGGAGGAGGCGGCTCTGCTGAGCATTTAACGTGATTTGGTTCAAAGTCAGGTGCTCAGACTAGTTCTTGGCTTTCACAGGAGCTCTAGAGACTTAAACAAGATCATGTGTATCAGCAGAGCTCGTACCAGTGCTCCAAAACACTACTGATGGTGCGGTTCCCAAAAACCAAAAATCCCCTCCCTCCCTCCCTCAGTGCCAGTTGTTCTTGGAAGTTTTACTTCGAATACCAGATGGTCTCCTAATATGGTTTTGACTTGTTGTGAGTGTTTTGTTTTGTTTTTTTTGTTTAGTTTTTATACATGCCTGCTTCAGTCTGTATGTCCAGTCATAGTCGAGAGGAGCTGCCCAAACCATCATGACCTAATAGAATCATATTTACCCACTTGTTCTGACAGACTCTTAATAAAGGTTGATTGTATTATTGTTTTCCAGTCTCCATAGTTACAGTTTGCTGGCTTGTCACATGTTTCCCCTGACAGTGCACATGGGGTTTTTTAGAGTTTTCCCAGCCGTTTTATTCTCTGATTTGATTACAATAGTCTCAACCCAGCTCTCTGAAACCAGCTGGAGGAAACCCCAGGAGAAAATGCTTCATACCCCCCTGCTTTAATTACAATGAGGTCATTTAAAGGCACTACAGAGGAGTATCACATTTAACCTTGGATGACCGTAGAGCTGAAACCAGGCTGGAAGTTAATCTGCAGCAGTTTTGATAGAATTTGCACAATATGGCTCCCTCCATTAACAATTGTTCTGCCATGTGAGTTGTCACATGAGGGTTGGACCCAGGTTTCCACCCTAACTGTAGATTTATCCAGAAAATATGGAAATTTACTGTATCTTGTATAATCCACAAAGCATCTGGCCTTAGCTGTGAACATCTGTCATCGTTTTCCTGTCTCATCCCCGTCACATTTACAGTTTTTCACATCTTGATGAAACCTTATGATGAGGCCTCAGTTTTATCAACTTGACTTGCTTTTCTTTTAAGAGATTATATCGGCTCTTCTTATTTTGTCTTTGGCTGGTCCAATTCAAATCCTGCCGTTCGTCTTTCTCAAAAGTAGAACTTCATGCGTGGGTATAAGCAAACTTTGGGCTCTAACAGATTCAAACAAGCCTGTATTTATACATGTGCAGCTGCAGTGTGTGTGATCCTGTTATTAGCAGAGCATGTTTTTGTTTGCTGTACTATCTGAAAACCACTGGTGAAGCAACAAGGGTGTAACCCAGCGAGTCCATTAAGGCTCAGTATTTTATAGACTGAGAGATTCCTCTAGGCACAGGCCTGTTGAAAACTCCTGTTAGGGAGGAAAGCTATAGGAGGTCCTGAGCGCGGCACCACGTCTAAATTAAAGACACGTTTGGTACTGGGTGAAGCTGATGTTCTTTTCCTTGTTTAAAGTGTTTTGGTTGTATAAGCACTCATGGTGGGGGTCACATAATGTCTGAGGGAACGACATAAAGAGACGTTAATGAGCGAGTGCTGAATTTTATTTCGTGAAGTGATGGGCGTGATCTGCGCCTCTAGCATTGATGGCACCATGTGCATCTTGTTCATAACATCTGCATTTTTTTTTTCTTTCCGTCATTGTGTGACATGCTGGCTTGGAAGTGGTGTTTGACATTATCATATCTGGCAGTGACCAGAGGTAGGAGTGGAGGACAGGGGTGTGAGTGACGGTGTTTCCCAGCAGCAGGAGTATGGGGAACATTCCTTCCACAGTACAGCCTGCTGATAAAGATCATCCGAGTCTTTCTGCCGGCCTCTCACACCCACACTAGTTACATGTAGAGGAACCGAACAACAGTAGGAGTCTACATGTATTTGAAGGCACCTTAGTACCGCGTGGTGGCAATGATTTTCCAAAGCTTTTTGTTGCAGGTGTAAATCTGCATCTTATTACAGCTGAACTGATCCTTTTGTTTGTTTATGAGATCAGGAATCTTACTAAAACACTAAGTGATAATTAAAAATTAAAACACTGCTATAATAAGATTTTTCACCAAAGTACAGAGTTGGAAGATATGCAGCTGGACAGCTAAGCTCATCATGTCCCCCTGGTGGAGAAAGTATGTAATAACATCTTACTGATTTCTTAAAGTGCTAATTTCTACTTTCTGTATTTATATTGTTTGACTCAGCTAGAGCAGGTTTGCATGTTTTAGTTTCACCATTTTCAGCTCCTCTTAAGGATGAGGCCAACTTTGATTGGTTCCCTCCCACAAACAGCCAGACCTGTTTATGCCTCTGACACGGCACAAAGCTCACCTCATTATTAGAAACTTTAAACATCATTAACTGAATATATAAGAAATAGAAATAAATTCCTTATTTGGTTACTTATCCCGGTGATCAGTGATAAGAATAACTTCAGTGATAGTAATGTCTGTAAATCAATCCACAGTTAAATAATTCAGCGATATTTCGAATGTTCTCAATAAACCAGTATATATGTTTACTCCCATGAGCAAGATGGAAGATATTAAAAAAAGTTAATGGAACAAACGTGGATGGGGGAGGTGAATCCCAGAGGGAAACTGGGTTATTGTGCAGCTGTTGCACATATTCTGCAGACACAGCATATGCCTGCTTATAGCTGCCTCTGTAACATTTGGATGTAACAGTGGGGGATAATTGGTTTGATCAGCAAGTATAGCTTGCAGTGGATCAAAATTATATTTTAAAGCACGTTCCACCTCGGCCATTTAACTTGCACTTGTAGCCCTGCCGAGTACAGTCGCTGCACTTATCAGTCACTATGAAGCCATCAGAGCCAGAAATAATTTCAGACATGTGTCCCCACCTCCTTCAGCTCCTCGCACTTCTCCTCCCATCGGCTCGTGTTTCATTATTCTAAATGCAGTCACAGTTGCCCAGCTAAACCGCCTCCGGTAGGCACCGATGACCTTCTGTGCGCTGCTACCGGTGGAGCTCCAGCAGCGCCATGCCGTGCACGTTTTCCTACAAACCACCGGGCTGCCCTGGGGACCCGACCCGGCTCGCGAGCTGCGATCCGCTGCCCTCCTACCGCACACGCCGCACGTAAGAGCGCCGCTCCTCCTCCCCGCGTGGTTGTAGCTGTGTCTTCACGTTGTAATGGATTTACAGCAGTCAGACCAAATAGCGCTTAATCATAGCTACACATTGATGTGAATCTGGGTGCATGAATATTTGTTTCCAGCGGTGGGGTTAGCTGGCAGCTGCCTTTGGAGATTTATCCGCACGGTCCAGTCATCATGGCTGTTAAACAAACGGATGCATCATTCAAACAAACTTGAGCCTGTTGCCGGGCCCGGTCTCGTGTCATTTCTCCTGTAGGTGGCCAGGCGTAGATGTGAGAGTGGTGACTGGTGCTTTTGTGTGATCTGACCTAGATGCCTGAGGCGCCTTGTTTGACTGGTCGAGTACCAATGTGTCATCTGGTTTCGCTTTTTATCTGGGGTTCTGCTTTATTTCAAGTTGGATTAGTATTTTTGTCCATTTCAATAGAAGTCAGTATTTTCCATGTTTCCGATGTGTTTGGGAACACAAAAGCAGGAAGAAGTCAAATATAGAAAGTAATCATGATGCGATTGTTTGTGTAACTGTACTTTATCTGTCTTTTCTTTTTTTGCAGTGCCTCTGGAACCAATGTTGTTGCCATTGATAATAAAATTGAACAGGCTATGGTGAGTATTCATTTTACCACTAATCATATATGCGTCTCTTTTAAATGAAAAGCTTAGGAATGAGTTCAATGTCGAGAGTGTATACATGTAATAAGACAATGGCTCCTACCACTGGTTAGTTCCCACTTCATGTTTCCCTCTGCTCTCCTTCAGGACCTGGTGAAAAGCCATCTGATGTATGCAGTGCGCGAAGAGGTGGAGGTCTTAAAGGAGCAGATCAAGGAGCTGTACGAGAGGAACTCTGTGTTGGAGAGGGAGAACGCCGTGCTGAAATCTCTGGCCAACAGCGAGCAGCTGTCTCAGCTGTCCACCCAGTCGACCAGCAGCTCGGGCGCCGCGGCTTCCCAACCAGGACTCAGCCAGCCTCAGCAGCAAGCCCAGCCGCCGCTTCAAGTTCAGCCTCCGTCGCAGTCGCACCCCCAGCTTCAGCACCACCCCCAACCCCAGCAGCTCCAGACTCAGCCGCAGCTCGATCCCAGCCAACAACTGCAACCCAACGTCACCTCTGCTTGAAAGCGCATCAAAAACCAACAAAAGAAAAGCAGAACAGCATCTTCTCTACAACTTATTACAATTAGTGTATGTGAACTTCTTAGCCACCAGCTTGACCACAAAGAGTACAGTGCTTCTGTGCGAGTGTGAGTGTGTGTGTCCGAGTGAGGAAGCAAGACTGTGAATTGGTGTTAGAATGTGTGCGTGTATGCATCTGTACTGTGGGCCTTTCCAGTGTTAATGCAATCATCAAGAGTGCAACAGACGGACTGAGACAAAGTGTTCAGAGTAGAGTCGGGGAAGGTTGAGGGTTTTTTGTTTTGTCTTTTTGGTTCTTTTGTTTTTTCCATTTTGGCTGTATTCCCAGATTGGTTAACAGCTGGGCTTGTAGAGAGGATGTCTTTTCTTGGACCGGGCCCGAGCCAAACCAACCTGTGACCTGACCCGAAACCAGTAGTTGTTGTTGTGGAAAGCGAGGGGGTTTGCCGGACAGACGGGGAGTGATTGTCAAAAAGAGAGCGATTATTTTTTTAAATGAGATAATTGAAGGGGAGGGGTATTTTTAGCCTTGCCGTTTCATGTTGTAAAGAAAAAACTGGGAGTGTTTTTTTTGTTTTTGTTTGTTTTTTTTATTTGTCTCCTCCTCCTCCTTCTTCCTCGGAGCGCCACGCCGCTGCCGTTACTAAGTCCAACTCTTGCATCACTCTTTTGAGTTCTACTGTTAAGTGTTTTTATTTATTACAGGGCTGCTATTTTTCATAAATGAACAATTTAAACAACAAAACCTATTTAACAGGAGCCCAACGACTTGTTTCCTCTCTTGCTTTTTTTTTTCCCCAGTGTTTGAACAGATTGGCCACACATCCCAGACAACAGCTTTATATATTTGTGAAATGCCGACAAACAGAGAAAAATTCTGACAAATGTTTAACACTAACCCAGATTTTTAAGGCTGCAACTGCCAATTCGTAGCTCAAGTCCAGATCCAGTTTGAGTGTATATTTTTGTATAGCATGATGGACTTTTACCCACCGATATCAAATCTTAAGGCCTCCGGTGAAAATTTGATAGGCAAAGGTGAATTAGTATTGCCACGTCCCCTGACTCACTCACATTTTAGTTCTCCATTGGTTTTCCTGAAGCGGGGTAGGTGGGTGGGGGCACGGGCACGGTGGCAGTAGTGAAAACATGTACTTTGTAACCAAAGATCCAAAGCTGTGTAAATTTATTTTGAAATGCACACACACCTTTTTCTTTTTTTCTTTTTTCCCTTGGTTCTCATTTGTTACTTCCTCCTTCACAGAATATTTTTGTTGCTGTTCAGCATGTTCTGCATGATCTGTAATCTTCAAACCACTTTCTTACCTCATTTTTATTCAGCACTCTTATTGTAAGATAGTCTGTGAACAGTGTAAATGGGGACGTGGGAGAGGGTGGGGGGGGGTAATGATGCGCAACAGCGAGCGGAGTAAAATAACCTAGTGTTACCGACACTAGTCACAGCAAAATGAAGTGAGCCATGTTTTGTTCGTTTAAATGGTGTTTGAATTTCATATGCCAATAGTTTTGTTACATTGCAAAATTTTAATGTATTTAAATAAAAGCAATATTCAGATTCCAAACGTGTCTCACCTTTTTGTTCAAAAGTTTAGTGTTTCCGTGTTTGTATGAATAAACAATCTTTTGAATGTGTCCCCAAGTGCAGTCACAAAAACCATCAAGCGCTACGATGAAACTGACTCACACAAGGACCTACCAGGAGAGGAAGACCAAGAATCACCTCTGCTGCTGAGGATGCATTCATCTGGGTCACCAGCCTCACAAATCGCAAGTTAACAGCACAGATTAGAGCCCAGATAAATGCCACACAGAGTTCCAGTAGCAGACACATCTGTACAGCAGCTGTTCAGAGGAGACTGAGTGAATCAGGCCTTTATTCAATTCAATTTTATTTATATAGCGCCAAATCACAACAAAAGTCGCCTCAAGGCGCTTCATAGATACAGAGAAAAACCCAACAATCATATGACCCCCTATGAGCAAGCACTTTGGCGACAGTGGGAAGGAAAAACTCCCTTTTAACAGGAAGAAACCTCCGGCAGAACCAGGCTCAGGGAGGGGCGGGGCCATCTGCTGCGACCGGTTGGGGTGAGAGAAGGAAGACAGGATAAAAGACATGCTGTGGAAGAGAGACAGAGGTTAATAACAGATATGATTCAATGCAGAGAGGTCTGTTAACACATAGTGAGTGAGAAAGGTGACTGGAAAGGAAAAACTCAATGCATCATGGGAATCCCCGGCAGCCTACTCTATTGCAGCATAACTAAGGGAGGATTCAGGGTCACCTGGTCCAGCCCTAACTATATGCTTTAGCAAAAAGGAAAGTTTTAAGCCTAATCTTGAAAGTAGAGATAGTGTCTGTCTCCCGAATCCAAACTGGAAGCTGGTTCCACAGAAGAGGGGCCTGAAAACTGAAGGCTCTGCCTCCCATTCTACTTTTAAATACTCTAGGAACAACAAGTAGGCCTGCAGAGCGAGAGCGAAGTGCTCTAATAGGGTGATATGGTACTACAAGGTCATTAAGATAAGATGGGGCCTGATTATTTAAGACCTTGTATGTGAGGAGCAGGATTTTGAATTCAATTCTGGATTTAACAGGAAGCCAATGAAGGGAAGCCAAAACAGGAGAAATCTGCTCTCTCTTTCTAGTCCCTGTCAGGACTCTTGCTGCAGCATTTTGGATTAGCTGAAGGCTTTTCAGTGAGTTTTTAGGACATCCTGATAATAATGAATTACAGTCGTCCAGCCTGGAAGTAATAAATGCATGAACTAGTTTTTCAGCGTCACTCTGAGACAGGATATTTCTAATTAGAGATGTTGTGCAAATGGAAGAAAGCAGTCTTACATATTTGTTTAATATGTGCGTTGAAGGACATGTCCTGGTCAAAAATGACTCCAAGGTTCCTCACAGCGTTACTGGAGGCCAAGGTAATGCCACCCAGAGTAAGAATCTGGTTGGATACCATATTTCTAAGATTTTCAGGGCCGAGTAAAAACAAATGGTCAAGGCGCTGCTGAGAAACCACTACTAAGGAAAAGGAACAAGCAGAAGAGATTTGTTTGGGCCGAGACACACAAGGAATGGTCACTGGACCAGTGGAAATCTGTGCTTTGGAAATTAGTCCAAATTTGAAATCTTTGGTTCCACCGACCATGTCATTGTGCAATGTAGAAAAGGTGAATAGATATTCTCTACATGCACGGTTCCCATCGTGAAGCATGGAGGAGGAGGTGTGATGGTGCTTTGCTGTTGGGGGATTTCTTCAAAATTAAAGACACACTGAACCAGCATGGCTACCACAGCGTCCTGCAGTGACATGCCATCTCATCCGGTTTGCATTTAGTTTGAATATCATTTATTTCTCAACAGGACACTGACCCCAAACACACCTCCAGGCTGTGTAAGGGCTATTTGACCAAGAAGGAGAGTGACTGAGTGCTGCGCCGTATGGCCTGGCCTCCACAGTCACATGACCTAAACCTAATCAAGATGGTTTGGCATGAGCTGGACCGCAGAGTGAAGGCAAAAGAGCCAACAAGTGCTCAGCATCTCTGGGCACTCCAGTAAGACTGTTGGAAAACCATTTCAGGCAATGACCTCATGAAGCTCATCAAGAGAATGCCAAGAGTGTGCGAAGCAGTGATCAAAGCAAACGGTGGCTATTTTTAAGAATCTAAAATATAAAACTTGTTTTGAGTTGTTTCACTTTTTTGATTACTAAATTCCAAATGTGTTCATTCATAGTTTTGATGCCTTCATTGAGAATCTACTATGTAAGGAGGTGGGTTCAAACTTTTGACTAGTTGTGTCGGGGGTATGAAAACAGTCACACCAGAGGTGGCTGTGAACAGACAGGGTTGAGTATCATGTGTATTTCAGACACGTGGCACTGTTGTATGATCTAATAAGCCCATGTTGGTATTATTTATAAAAATGCTACAGGTCCCTAGGTATGAAAAAATGTTTATCTAAGCTCACAAATAACTCGATAATATTAAACACCTTCCGTGCCTGGCAAGAATCCCACTCACTTCTAAAAATAAATATTTCTTTTCTTAGAAGGACACCCCTATGGGGCAATCCTGATCTCTCACATCATATTTCCGACTCCATATTGCGGGGATGGAAGGATAGAAATATTCGAACTGTTGCCGATCTATA
>NW_024582618.1:410750-413192 GCF_018398535.1 Haplochromis burtoni | reverse complement strand
CAATAATGACACATTTATTGACTTCCAACAACTAAAGGAAAAATTTAAACTTCCAGACAAAATTTTTTAAATTTCTACAATAAGAGATGGATCAAAGAAAACCAAAGGAACATTCCCTGAGATTCCTAAAGAAAGTCCTTTTGAAACGCATCTTTGCACCAAACCATGGAAGTCAATAAAAGGAATAGTATCTTCAATATACACTATTATTAATGAAAAATTACCTGACTGCAACAAAACGTCTCTGAAAAGAAAATGGGAGGCAGATCTGGGCTATGTTTATGAAGAGGTAGAATGGTACCATCTAATGGAACAGGCACAGACCATGTTAATTTCTACAAATCATAGACATAATGATTTAATGAGCCATTCGCAGTTTCACTGTACCGGCCGCGTGTACTTAGACCTGCATGGCTTAATCTTTGAGACAAGCATATGCTACTGGCAGGATCAACCAGGTAGCCCCTCAGGCGGCGGCAGCGGCGCGCACGCGCGCGCTCGCTCGCTCGCTCGCTCGGGGCTACTGAGCCCTGTAGACCAGGGCGAGGCTTTCCGGACGCGGGTGTGCACCGGGGCGAGGGTTCGAGAAACCGTGTTTGCCGGACGGGGCCCCGTCGCCTTCGCGGGGTGGGCAAACTCTGGGTTTGCCTACCCACTCTGCGACGAGGCCCGCCGTGGTATGACCACCGGGACGGACCGGGCGTCTCGGTCTCGCTACCGAGCGATCGCGTCTGGCGGGGGGAAGCGCGGGGAGGACAGGGCGGGGTCCGAGAACCACCACCCCCTCCGACCTTCGCGCTGTAACCCCCGGCCAGCGCTAGAGGCGAGCCTGCGGGCCGGAGGAGCTGACCGCCCGAAGGCGCCGGCGAAGGTGCCGGGCCCGGCGGCAGCCCTCCGATGGCAGGCCACGTTTGCCAGTCGATCGGGGTGGGAGGGAAGGCTGGCAGGCAGGTGGGCCGGAAGAGGAGGCTGCTGTGGCAGCAACTCGCTCTATCGCGCCGTCCCAGTGCCGTCCGAGCGTTGCCGAGGGTGTCTGCTGACTTGCGCATCTTCAGACACCCGTCTCCCATAAATGACGGAGGGCACCTTTGCTACTCATTACCCTTAGACTGCTCAACTGGAGATGGGAGAAAAAAAGGCCCTGGCCGAGGTGGTGAGTCGGCCTCCTCTCTCCCTTACGGTTGAAAAAGATGTGCTCCTGGCGCACTGGCCCTGCTGAAAATCTCTCTCCATTTGGCCGAGGCAGAGAGTCGGCCTCCTCTCTCCCTTACGGTCGAAAAAGATGTGCTGCTGTCGAACTGGCCATTACATCCTCCCCTGATCTAGTCCCCCATTAGATTCCCCCCCCCGCCCCCGCAGTTACCCTGTACCACATATCTAGCACGGACCTTGACCTCCAGCAGGCCCCGGGGACCCACATTACCCCCCCCCCCCTTCCCCCTGCAGTTACCCTGTACCACATGTCTAGCATGGACCTTGACCTCCAGCAGGCCCCGTGGACCCACATTACCCCCCTCGCAGTTACCCTGTACAAAATATCTAGCATGGACCTTGACCTCCAGCAGGCCCCGTGGACCCACATTACCCCCCTCGCAGTTACCCTGTACAAAATATCTAGCATGGACCTGGACCTCCAGCAGGCCCTGTGGACCCACACTTAAGCCCCCTCACACTAACAAAGAAGAACAGCAATGGCAAAATTCTCGTGCCCCTGGTACTCCAGAAAGCACATTGAAATGTGCACAGAAGAACTGCCACACACACACACCACACACACACACACACACACACACACACACACACGCACGCGCGCGCGCACACACTGCTTGTGCCTATGGTACGACAACTTTCCTCGTGCCTATGGTACAACAATTTTTCTCGTGCCTATGGTACACCGCTCAGAAACACTTTGACACACACACACTCCTCGTGCCTATGGTACGACAACTTTTCTCGTGCCTATGGTAACAACTTTTCTCAGCCCTGGTACACCGCTCAGACACTTTGCCACACACACACTCCTCGTGCCTATGGTACGACAACTTTTCTCGTGCCTATGGTACGACAACTTTCCTCGTGCCTATGGTACAACAACTTTCCTCCGTGCCACTCCCGTGCCCCTGGTACACCGCTCAGTAGCACTTTGCCACACACACACTCCTCGTGCCGATGGTACGACAACTTTTCTCGTGCCTATGGTACGACAACTTTCCTCGTGCCTATGGTACGACAACTTTTCTCGTGCCTATGGTACGACAACTTTTCTCGTGCCTATGGTACGACAACTTTCCTCGTGCCTATGGTACAACAATTTTTCTCGTGCCTATGGTACACCGCTCAGAAACACTTTGACACACACACACTCCTCGTGCCTATGGTACGACAACTTTTCTCGTGCCTATGGTACGACAACTTTTCTCGTGCCTATGGTACGACAACTTT
>NW_024582618.1:398250-405750 GCF_018398535.1 Haplochromis burtoni | reverse complement strand
ATGCATAGAGGTCCATTCTGAAAAGAAATACTCTGAAGCCAACTCTGATTAGTGTCAAATGTCCCAGGACCAAATGGGGGGGGGGCTCAGTCATTTCCAGTACAGAACGTCCACAACACAAACAGCTGAGGACAATGATATGAACAATGATTGGGGGCTTCTTTTACAACAAACTCTTTCATACTCAAGTCCTCACAGTTGTGCACATCATCCTTGTTTGTCCTGTGGCTTTTTGCCTTCCCTCCAATTAGCAGAGCGAGGCATTGGGGTCTGCACTGTCCGCTCCATCAGAGAGGTGGGGTTCGCCGTGTGAGTCTGAGCAGGACAGAGGAGCGTTTGAGTATCATCTGTGTCTTCCTTCCGGTCAGCTAACCCACGGTGACGAATCTGCTGCCTTTACTGCTCTGAGCTGTGGCAGAGCGTCGGTCTTTTAGGATGCGGAATCGCTCGTTCAGAGTCATCGACGTTTGCTGTGGGGAGAAAGGTCCGATGTTACAATACAGCTGGAATGAAAACTGTCCTATATCTGTGGATTAGACGACACTCAAGCACACTCTCACCGGTTTTCCAACACTGTTGATGTCAAACTGCAGAGGCACTCCTTTTGGTATCTTCTTCTCCACCGTTTCCATCTTCATGGGGGCAACACTGGCAGCAGGGGGATGCAGGGTCCAAGCTGTTGGGGGCCTAAGTACAAGGCACAAAGACAGTCAGACAAAAGGAAGAACTACCTTCTGTCGACAGGAGGACATCCTTCAGCAAGGGGAAAGACACAAACAAATAGTGCAAACTAGATACTACAGGAGAGTGGGTGACATTTAATAATGGCATAGAGACATGTAGGAAGAGAAAAGAGGTGGAGTTGAGGAGAAAAGCTCAGTGCATCATGGAAAGTCGCCCAGAGGCACCTGATCCAGCCCTATAGGCTTTACCAAAAAGGCAAGTTTAAACTTAAAGTACTGTCTTGGCTCCTAAATCCAAACTGGGAGCTGGTTCCACAGCAGAGGTGATAGCTGAAGGCTCTGCCTCCTATTCTACTTTTGGAAACCATGAGCAAGCCTAAAGGGAAGGATTTGAAACTCAGTCATGGATTAAACCAGAGCCAATAGAGCGAAGCTATTCCCCATTAATACTCTTGCTGCAGCGTTTTGGATCGTCTGAAGTTCTTCCACAGCAAGCGAAAACCCTCATTTCATTCACAGCGAGGTCTAAAATCAGTGTGTACTGCAGAGATCCTGCTGAGTACTTACTCGGGCTGTGTCCTGGCTGTGGGGTTGTCTATTGAAACAGTCAGGATTCCACTGCTGGCTGTCGATGTGCGCCACCTGTTGGACAAATGGAAAAGGTGCCTCGTGTTACACAAACAGACACAGACCCCAAAAACGGACAACAACGGTGCCCTTTCCCTTCTAAATGATTCACATCCTCAGTGCGAGTTCCTCTTCCTCACATATGAACATACAACGCAGGTTGTCAGAAGTATACTCACTGGCGTGTTCTGACTGGAGGTGTGCGGGGAGTTGGCTTCTGCACTTGGGCTTGTACCTGTTAAAACACATGAAGCACAAGCAGAATGAGAAGAGTCCACATGGCCACGAAGACCAGCTTCACTGCTGGTTTGATTTAGACAACAAACACACTACGTAACCTCTCAGATACCTTGAGTCCCCTGCGAAAAAGAAACGTGGCCTGTCGTGCTTCCCTCTGAGTCTGCTGGACAGGCGGCAGCGGTCTGGCATTAACAGAGCACAAATAAAATAAAAAAATCTAGCTGTGTAAACTATGTAGGTGAATCAAAGCTGAATAACATCGGTCTCTCCTCCTCTAGAGCTGAAATCATAATGAGTGATAAAAAGCAAACATTCTCACCTTCGCCGCAGTTGAAAAGGCCTCCTGACTGACGGGGCGTTTGGGCCTCTCTGTTGATCTGGCTGCCTGTACAGCCGCCTCTGTACCTCCGGCTTCCTGTACTGGGCTTCAGTGCGCTGAAAGAAGGGCCTTGTTTTCTGTCTTGTTTTCTGAAAAAAGACGTGAACGGCATGAACTTTCAAGTACAGCAGACTTACTCAAAGGAGGAATTATTTACAGCGAGACACTAGTTGTTAGTAAGCGATTCTGTGTAACATCAGGTGGAAAAAGTTCGCTAAAATATGGGACTGCTTTTTCACTTCAGAAGACGATACTATCCTGAAAATAGTTTTTTATTAAGGGGAAAAGCTATCCAAACCTTCCTGCCCTTGTGTGAAAAAGTAATGGACTTTCAGGGACCAAAATATCATGTGGAAGGTTTTAGTCTAAAAAACTAACACAGTATTTCATTAAGAACATCATACTAACAGTCAAACATGGGGGTGGTAGTGTGACCGTCTCGGACTGCTTTGCTACTTTAGTGCATGGATGACTTAATGTAACTGATGGAACCAGGAATTCTGCTTTCAATTAGGTCAGGGGTGGGCAACTCTAGGCCTCAAATGCCAGTATCCTGCAGGTTTTAGATATCACCCTGGGTCATCATACCCGAATCAAATGATTAGTTCATCACCAGGCCTCTGGAGAACTGCAAGACATGTTGAGGAGGTAATTTAGCCATTTAAATTAGCTGTGTTAAATCAAGGACACGTCTAAAACCTACAGGACACTGGCCCTCGAGGCCTGGAGCTGCCTACCCCTGACTTAGGTTCTGCAGCAGGACAGTGATCGGAAAGATACCAGAAAGTTCCACCTCTGAATGGCTCGAAAAATCATTCTCAGTGTACTGGCATCCTCAAATCTGGACTGAAATCAGACTGAGAAGCTCTGGCACGACCTTAAATGGGCTGTTCTGGCTCAAAGACCCTCCAATGTGGTTAAATATAAAAAAACGTAAAAACCTACAAAGAGCCACAGCGATGTGAAAGACTCATTACCAGTGATCACAAACATTTGATTGTAGATTTTGCTTCCAATGGTGGCACAACCAGTTATTAGGTTTAAGGGCCAATTACTTTTTCCACACACGAGCCAGTTAGTTTTTTTTCCCCTTAACAAATAATCATCATTTTAAAGCTGCATTTTGTATTCACTCAGGTTATCTGTCTAATATTAAAATGTGTTTGATTATCTAATTTAAGTGTAACAAAAATGGGGAGGGGGGGAGAAATCAGGAAGGGTGCCAATACTTTGTCTGTGCATGTCAAATGAGGTGTTTATTTGTTGAATTTCACTATGAAAGAGATCAGATTTGGATGTATTTTTTCACCAGGATTTTGGTAATTAATTGTGACTCAAAAAGAATATTTCTTTCTCCATTTGATCTTAATATACGTGCTCTGTTTGTAAACTTTCTGTTTGACAAAAGCATAATATAAGAAAGATTGTTAACTTTAACCTTCCATATTTTCATTATCGGGAACCAAATTATATCCTTGATTCACGTCTGCACTCCCAGAGCTCCAACATAAAGTGTCTGGTCTCACACACGGGGACACTTTGTGAAAAGTAGACAGTTTCCTTCACATTTAGGTTTTTGCCCCACACTGGGGACCACACAGCATCCTGATTTCATGGAGGTTGTGGTAGAAAGTAGTAGTACTTGGCAGAAATTTAATTTTGCATGTGTACATATTGTAAAGCGATGCTAACGCAGGAACTTCTCTGACTTTTGTATACCTTAAAACAGGCAAAATGATTTCTACCAATCGATGCAGCGATCATGTGAAATAACTAAAATGAACTAAAACATTTCTGAACTTTCAAAGTGTGCTACCTCCTGAGCACGATATCCCTCTTGAGAAACACTCTGGAACAGCATTTAAACAGGTCAAACAACCACAGGGGACACGGCTAACGAAGAAAGTTTGACGTTCCTGGACAACATGCAAGAGATGCTGATGTCTGTTGCCAGGCGACAAGATTGGGAAAAATAGCTACCTCTGGTTGTGATGAAAGTGGGCCTACTGGTACATTCAACAAGCTATACTGACTTTAGGAAAACATAATAAATGGAACCAAATTTTAAGAGATTTATATATTTTTGTCCACTTTAGAAGTACTTTGAATATGATTTACAACTAATACTAGCAGGACTTAAGTTGATGAATTATTCCAACATTGCTTTATGAAGGTGTAGCGTCATTTTCCAGCATGGCTCCATTAAAGCTGTATGTGTTCCAGGTCTGGTTTCTCAGTGTTTTGCCCCCTAATAAGGCCTCAAAAGCTGGAGTGATTCCCACGCTTTAATAAAACCACAATACGGTCTGCGCTTGCCAGTTAAGATGGCAGGGCAGTATTATGGACTATAGCTCATGTCTCCTCCAGTGCAGTCCTCCAGTACCTGGTTGAATGCTGATCTGTTCAGTGTGCCGGCTCGCTTCAGCAGAGCCGCTGGTCTCCTGGCCGCCAGTCCCGTGATGACCCCCTGACCCCGTCTCCGAGCCACTATTGGTGGGACCTTTCTGTTTCTCAATTTGGGACCTCCTCCTCGGGGAATGCCACCTCCTGGTAAGTATTGGAATAGCGACATTAGATAAACACACTTGTTTCAACTGGGGTGAAAAAGAGAAGCACACCTATGAAGCTAATAATAACTGAGAAAACGTAAGCGAACACACCTCTCTGGGCTGGTCCTGCAGTCCTCTGTGAAACTCCCTTTCCTTGGATTAAGCGGCCTTTCTTCTTCACTGGTCGGCGGTTCACATTGGCCTGTCTCCTTAACTGTTGCTCTTTTTTGTTCAGCCGAATAATGTCATCTGTTAAAATCATCACACGAGCAGTGATCAACATCTGCGAGCCCTCTGATAAGTGCTGCCTGTCTAGCCTAGCTAGCTACTGGCGACCTCCCAGTAGTTAGGTGCTAGTATTATTAGCTTGCAATCTATTTTAGTAACGTTGCTCATAGCTGTGTGAGGGCCTTACCCAAGGACATGTCGACTTTATCCGGTATAGGTGTCCTTCTCTCTCGGTCTGCTGTGAAATCCCCCATGCTCATACTTCAAACCACAGCGAACAACCCAAGTGGACACAGAAATGTACTTAGCAGCCGTGCTAGCTATCCGCTCCTTTCCTGTATACGCTAGAACAGACACAAACCGCCTCTGCCGCGCATGCCCCGTGAAGACGTGACAGACATGCACTGTGGGAAGTGTATTTCAATTCAATGAAAACACAGCGTTACAAAACCCGGACCAGCGCGCTCATGTAAGTGGTTGTGTAAGAGAAAACGCCGCGGGTTTCAGACGCCTGGCTGCTGCTGTCACGACGGCTACTCAGTCTGTTGTTTATTCGTTTAATTTCACGTTTTGTTGTCCACTCGAGCGGAGCCTGCATCAGTTGAAGCTTCCCACCCTGTATGCTGCACTGTGTTTGGAGGAGGTATGTGTCCGTAGAAGGAATCACTATAAACACGTTTAATTGAGCTTCCCCGTTGACTCAGTTCTTGTAGTTTGCAGTGTCGCTTTGTTCATAGAAAGTTTTCCAGTCTGTAACTGTTTTGCTCGCATTTGCAAAAACTCTGAATTTTGAGTTTCGCTGTTTCTATTCGATTTCCTGCAGCACATCACCTTTTTCTGCACCAGGGCGCTTCTTAAAGCTTCTTCCTCACCATCATCAGAGGCCCAGCAGCCCCGCACTCTTCTTCCTGACCAGTTTCTTCAGCTGCCAGCCCACCATGTCAGGCACGAAACGCAAGGCATCTTCTGCAACGGCTGGAAAGGATCACCGTGCCAAGCAGCAGAAGCTGGCTCCCGTCAAGCAGGAGAAGAAGGAGAAAGTTGGGGGCTGGCTGCAAAGTCTTGTGCAGCAGCAGAGATCAGAAAAGAAAGACGTGAAGTTCAACAAAAAGCGCCTGCGTTTTCTATCTGATACTGAAAAGATAAAGCAGGGCTCAGAGGGTGTCCTCTACTGGATGTTAAGAGATCAGAGAGTACAAGGTGACCCATCAAAGCAGAGCCAGCAGTGCAGCAATGGCGCAGCCTCTGTTTGGTTTGCATTTTCTCACTGTCTGTTCTCATGACGTATGTGCGCATTCCCTCTGTGTGTTTAGATAACTGGGCACTGATCCATGCCCAGCGGCTCGCCGTGAAGGAGAACCTCCCTCTGCATGTCTGTTTCTGTTTGGTAGTGCCCAAATCAGAGCTGTCTACTCTGAGACATTACAGCTTTATGCTGAAGGGGCTGGAAGAAGTTGCAAAGGTACAAACATCAAAATGAACATATAGTGAATATAATACTATTCTTTTAAAGTAAATACTGCACAGAGGGGGAGCTCTCGGAGTGCTTCTTGTTTTACATGTGTAATTTAAAATGCATTGTTTTATAAACAGAGCTTAATAAAAGGATCTTTGTGATAGAAACTTGTATCTATTGTTATATGAGAAATATTTCGTATATTAGTTGTGCAGTACTACACCAGACCAGAGGAATCGCTCTTGTTTGAGTCTAGTTGTAGTTGCAGGTACATCATCAGTGAACCAGCCTCACTCTTGCTCTTCTGCCCATATAACAGGAATGTGAACAGTTAAACGTCCAGTTCCACTTGCTGCACGGCGCTCCGGGGAAAGTTCTCCCCGGCTTTGTGTCCGACCACAGCTTTGGGGCCGTGGTGACAGACTTCTCTCCTATCAGAGAGCCGCTGCAGTGGTTGGAGGACGTCAAAAAGAAACTTTCCAAAGACATTCCCTTCATACAGGTATGAAAAAAAAAAACCCTCACTTTCTGAAATCCAATTTGCAGGAGGTGTGTGCTGATAGGATGCTCTGTATCCTGGTTATTGTCTGTCCCCAGGCTGTTTTCTCTCTTTATTTGTTCCCCTGATTCCAAAGTAATAGGTATGAAAACTGATGCAGCAGACCTCATTCTCATTTCATGCGTATTGACTTTGTTTTTCCTATCATTATTTCTTGAACACTCTATTTTCCTTTTATAGGTTGATGCCCACAATATTGTTCCCTGCTGGGTAGCTTCACCTAAACAGGAGTACTCCGCTCGGACGATCAGAGGAAAAATTACCAATCTGTTACCAGAGTTCCTCACTGATTTTCCCCTGGTAGACGCACACCCACACACTGCTACGAGAACCGCCAAAGTAAGCGCTCGAGAAACGGTGAAGTGAATAAATGTTGAATGTACTGAGAATAAAAGCGGCGTATTTATAATTTATAGTGAGTTCAAAGACTTTTGGATCAGTTGGTAAACAATTACAATTTATCTTCTAGAGGTCATGAAATTATTCATTGCTTTGGGGTTGTTGTTCTAAAATCAATTGCGAGGCAAGTAAGCTGTCAGGGAGGCTCATCGACGGGGAGCCTGGAAGTCGAGCTGCTGCCAGAAAGCACACACTTTTACCCTTCAACTCTATCCTCACTTCCACACATTATTTATTGATGACTCGGTATAAACTGGAATTTTTTTTTTTAACTGTCCAAAAGTTAAAGCTCTCTTTTCCCCTTGTAGTAGTTGTTAAAGCTGCAGGGGTATGTGCTTTTGCTCCAGGGTTGAGATTGATATGCTACACACGGTTTGACA